>NW_006239309.1:7805-12136 GCF_000226075.1 Solanum tuberosum | reverse complement strand
GGAAGTTTGAGAACTTGTAATTTTGGTGCACAATAATCCACCTCAGGATTTTTTATTTTTTTTACCTTGTCATGACTTCCTTTATATGGTTTGATTTGCTTTGAGATTTTAAATTGTCTTTTTTTTTCCTGATGCAAGGAGAGTAAAAGTTGAGTTGAGAGGATGTCATATATTTCGAGTTTTCTTGATGCAATGAGTATTTGTCTTTGCAGACTATTGTGGTCTTGGTTGGCAAGAACAAGATACCCCTTATATGTAGAATCACAAAACCATGGATCAGTTCTTATGAAAAGAAAAGATTGCCTAGATTGGTTATTACTCGTTTGCTTGGAATCTGACTGCTTTTTCATTTGTTTAGGATTAAGTTTGGTCATTGTCCAACTATTTCAAGGACGTATTATGTATTCTGCAAATCATTGAGCAGTGAAAGTCTATACAGAGATGTACTCGTTGGAGAACATCAAGTCGTAGCATTTCACTTGGAAAATGTTACAAGTTTTGTGAGTAGAAAAAGATAAATAACTCTATAAGCTTATATTTTCGTATCATAACATCCCACAAGTTATGCAAGGGATTGGGTATTTCTTTTACTACGAGAGCAACATAAAAGCTTTGGATAATGAATCTCAGAAGTGGGGTGCAGCCAGGAGTGGAGGCTGCCCAGAGAAACTTACTAGTCATTTCCACCCATTGTTGAGGCTTGGTTAAGTAGTGTTTATACCCGTACTGTAGATGTCGCAGGTGTAACGCGGTGAAGTAGAATCCGAAGTCACATTACTTTCTGAGCAGTGAATCTAAGAAAATTGCACTGGATGTGATTGAACTTTGACATATTATGCTGTTTTTTCCTATCCTGCAGTTGAAATTGAAGGTATACCTTAGTAACAGCGGTGAGGAGTTAGACTCCAGAATAATGCAAGTTCCTTTTGTAAAAATGTGTTTGAACATTTCGAACTAAGGAGAATAATAACCAAGATCATACTTTCCTTCATAATATAAAGTGTAGGTTCATAAATATTATCAAGACAAGATACTGAAGGAGGAATTAGAGGGAGGAAGGGAAGGATCCAGATTTTTACTTATACTAGTTTTTGGACATGTGTGTTGCACGTGTGTCTCATGCAATATTATATAAACTCGTTAGGACGATTAAAATTCAATGAAAACATGCGTGTAATGAGTACTAAAATGCAACAATCTCAAATAAATGTTATGATAATAATTTTGAAGAAAAAAATAACATATGCATCCTTCTTAAGACTTTAATCATAACATTATATAAATAAAAAAGAAATACAAAATTGATACATAATTTTCCAAGTTTCTGTCAACACCTTCTCTTATATCCAATCAAAATTCAAAAGTCTTCTCCATTGAGTCAAACTAAAGCATGAATCAAATAGAAAAATCACTTTATTTTCGTTAAGTGATATATAATCAAACTAAAGTAGATATATCATATATACTTTAGATGTTGATGACTTTACTACATTAACTATAAAATGAAAAGGATAATTTTGGATGTGAGTTTCATGAAACAAAAGAGATGAATTTATATAGAATAAAAAATAGAGGAATACCAAAAGACATCTTAAAGTTTAAATTAATATTTGACAGTTTCAAAGGGTACAAAATTGATAAAAGAGAACAACTTTAAGAATATTAAATATATGCAATGAACCTAGCTCCATTAAAATCTGGAAGAGTAAACAATCCTTTGAACACATGAACTCCCCATTTACTTGATGAAATAATTGATTATCACTAATATTTAAACATGTTCTTAACTAAATATTTATAATATTTTAATTTAGTGTAGGGGCAAAATGGTATTTCAACTTTCAACCTTTTTTGTTCCAACTTTTAGTTCTATCTATATATATATATATATATGCGTTGCACGTGAATATCAAATCATGTACTACACTATTTTTAAAAATTATGTGAACATTATTAAAGAAAAAAAATAAGTAAAAAATTATAAAATGAATGATAAAGTATAAGTTCCTATAATAGTGGATGTAAACTTTCTTATGATTACTTCTGAAAGTTAGTCACTCTTAATATCTCTTACCTGTAGAAAAGTCACAACCCTTCATAAAGGTCACAACTCATCGAAAAAGTTATAACTCTTAGAAAATGTCACAATCCTTCAATGTAAAAATGTGTCTTCTTTTAATATAATATAATATACTATAATATAATATAAAGACAATACAATATAAAATATAGAAGATATACTAAATTTGATGTTTTAAGTTGGGGGTATTATAATAGTTTAACATTTAAGTTAGGTAGTTCATTCTTTTAAGGTAGTATAGATATAGGTAAAAAAATATAGATATAGATTTGTTAAATTTTAATTTGATATGAAATTTTAAAAATTAAAGAAGACTTTTAATTTAAGGTTATGTAGAATATATAAAAAAGTTTTTTAACTTTGAGGTATTAAAGATGTTTTTCTACCCCCAAGAAAAAAGAACATTCTATATTGAACTGAATAAAAATAAAAGTAGAACAAATAAATTGGAAACATGGGACTACTTGTTAAATCTAGTTTGGACTCTTCAAACAAGTTTTTGATCTAATCTTTTTTCTCCAACAATTTCTGACTTTTCACAGCTAGAACACCAAGTTGTAGTTTTTGCAATACAAAATTCATTGAACTCCTTCCTTGTCAAGTAGAAGTTGCTGCAAAAGTATATTTATGACTATGAAAGTCAGTACATATTAATTACCTAGACAGTCTTCTCATTTGGAGTTGAGTTTTTCCTTTTTCCTTGTTGCATCAATTTTGTTGATCTATCTAATTTAACCACAAAAAATATTGTAATTACATAACTGAACAACTCTCACAATCTTGCTTATTTTAAGTAGAAAAATAGAAAACTTACAAATTTTGTAGTTTTAAAGTGGAAGAAACCTCTCTATTTATAGATAACAAAGGTTAGTATGAAAAGGTACTTATCGTGCCTTATCAAGTAAGTCAGAACTTTAAGAAAAATCACAAGTTGTTAGAAATGTCATAATTTTTTGAAAAAGTCACTACCCATCAATGTCAGGTTTTAATATAATATAGAATAAATAAATAAATAAAATATGAAATATAGAATATATACTAAATTTAGTATTTTAAGTTGGGGTATTGTAGTAATTTAATATTCAAGTTAGGGAGTTCATGCTTTTAAGGTAGTATATATATATATATAGATTTGACATCTAATCTGTAGATGTATTTTCAATTTCTTTATGGCGCCATTTGGTTGTAGCAGAAATAATTCTAAAAACACATCAAGACGTCATTTGTGTGAAACTGGAAGGGAAATACTTTGTTAAAAGTTGGAGGGAATGTCTGGACTGATCTTTGAGTACTTGGCAAGCAAGTGGAAAATTCCAAAAAGCAACAATTACTTTTCCTCTTTTTCTTCTTTATAGTGTCTGCAATTGCAAGAAAGCATATATTTTGGGAAAGTCGTAACATGAGTTTTAGTGAAGGAAGATATGGAATCAGATGTTCACTACTTTAATATGTTAGCTAATCAATACTATCACTTTAAAGATATTGTTTTGACAGCTTATATATCTCTGTGAATTTGTTGCTTCAAATAACACAATCAAACTCTCCATTGCCTCTCTTAAGCATTCATTTTCATACCAAATTCTCCAACATTGCTACTCTTTGATTTTCATACCAAATTCTCTCACATTGCTAGTCTTTGATTTTCATACCAAATTCTCTCACATTGCTAGTCTTTGATTTTCATACCAAATTCTCTCACATTGCTAGTCTTTGATTTTCATACCAAATTCTCTCACATTGCTAGTCTTTGATTTTCATACCAAATTCTCTCACATTGCTAGTCTTTGATTTTCATACCAAATTCTCTCACATTGCTAGTCTTTGATTTTCATACCAAATTCTCTCACATTGCTAGTCTTTGATTTTCATACCAAATTCTCCATTTCCACTCTCTCATATTTCATTTTCATACCAAATTCTACATTGCTGCTCTTCTACCTTTCATTTTTCATACCAAATTCTCCAATTCCACTCTCTCATATTTCATTTTTCATACCAAATTATCCATCTCCACCATTTTCACACCTTTACTTCCCAGAGAGAATTAGAAAGCAAACAAAAAAAAAAAAAACAATATTGATAGTTGAAAAAAGGCATATTACTAAACTATACTGGCGATGGAATTCTTAACTATTTTTGTGGAAAAAGTCACAGATTGCTTGATGCAGCCAGTTGTGCGAGGGATTGGGTATTTATATTACTACAAGAGCAACATCAGATGTATGGATAAAGAATCTGAGAAGCTGAAGAA
>NW_006239309.1:0-7071 GCF_000226075.1 Solanum tuberosum | reverse complement strand
CAGGGTGAGATTGCAGAAGGACTCGGGCTGAAATTAGAAGGGGATAATTTGTGGAGTCGTGGAGATCGGCTGCGTACAAGGTTAATGGATCAGAACAGCCACACCCTTGTAATCTTGGATGATGTTTGGGAGGCTCTTCGTGATATAGAGAAACTTGGAATTCCCAGTGGTAGCAACCGCAATCATCGGTGCAAAGTGACATTCACAACGCGTTTCCGATCTGTTTGTGAAGCAATGGGAGCTCAGAAGATCATGGAAGTTGGAATGTTATCTGAAGAGGAAGCATGGTTCCTTTTCAGGCAGAAAGTCGGTGATTTTGTCGATGATTCATCTCTTCAAGGCATAGCAAAAGAGGTTGCCAATGAATGCAAGGGGCTGCCGCTTGCAATTATTACAGTTGCAGGAGCACTAAAAAAGCATAAAAACAAGCGTTCGTGGGACTGTGCCCTTGAAGAATTACGTGGTGCAGTAACAGTAAGTATCCCTGAAGTGCCCAAAGAGTTGTATAAACCTCTGAGGCTAAGCTATGATTACTTGGGAAGTAATGAAGCCAAATACCTCTTTTTGCTTTGTTCCTTGTTCGAGGAAGATAGTGATATTTGGATTGAAGAATTGCTTAATTATGGAATGGGGCTTCACATCTTTCCAGGAATAAAAAATTTAGAACAAGCAAGAGATAAGGTGTATTCTCTGTTAGAAACATTGGAAGATGGTTTTTTGTTATCCCAAGGTTCAAACAAAAACTATGTCAAAATGCATGATGTGGTCCGTGATGTGGCTAAATATATTGCGACCGAGAGAGAGCATATATTTATGGTAAGTCATGATGTGAACTCAGAAGAGTTCCCAAGAAAAGACTCTTACGAGCAATGTAGTCACATGTCAATTGTTGCAAATAAATTTGAGGAGCTTCCTAGCCCAATAATTTGCCCAAAACTGAAGCTATTAATGTTGAAACTCCGGTTTGAAGATCCATTCAAATTACAGGATGATTTTTTTGATGAAATGAGTAACCTCAATGTCTTGAGCCTGAGTGGATATGATGAGGACTCCATTCTGTCTTTTCCAGCATCCATTAGGAGGTTGTCAAGTCTGAGGACGCTGTGTCTGAGTAATTTAAGGTTGGATGACATATCCTTTATTGGGGAACTTGTCGAATTAGAAATTGTCAGCATAAGAGATTGTAAGTTAGATGAGCTGCCAGAGGAGATAGGAAAATTGACCAAGCTAATTAGGTTAGAGTGTTGGAATGGGTATAGAAAACTTAAAAGGATTTCAGGAGGGGTGTTATCAAAATTACTAGCTCAATTGGAGGAACTACATATTCTGGAAGTAGAAGATTTGAGTGATGTGATGTACAGTAACCTTGGCCTTCCCTCCAAGTTGACACGGTACACTCTTGAAATGTGTTATTGGAATTCAAGATTTGATGAATACGACAAGATTATTGCTTTAAAGGTCACGGAGACCAGACCATTGGGTGATTGGATCTGCCACCTGTTGAAGGAAGGCGAACTCATACATTCAACCGGGGAAGGCTCTAATAATGTGTTAACTGAGTTGCAGCTGAATGAATTTCAGAACGTGAAATGTCTCCACCTCTCTGAATGTGATTTAATGACACATTTATTGAAGAGGACACATGAAGTAATCAAGTTCCCCAATTTATATGAGTTGGAGCTTGAAAATCTGAAATGTCTGACTCACATTTGCAGTGACAATGTTGAGCGCATTGAGTTCCCTCTGTTACAAACAATGTTCTTGTATGAACTACCTGAGTTCCAGAATTTCAGGCCTACAGCCAACAACTCAAATCCTCTTTTTGATGAAAAGGTTTGCTTCTTATCACAAAAATGTTACCTTTTACTTGAGCATTAAAGATATTTACTTAAACAAAGTCTATTGCTTAGATATATCCTTTTTATCTAACAAGTGAAAAAATAATTTTAATTTTTTTTTTAATTTGTTATTTAAAAAATCCATATAAGGCTATATTTGATGTGACTTTTTTTATTCAACGGTTAATTTAAGTTTTATTCCCTTATAGATCTATTAACTTATCATTATTTGAGTTTCATATTCTTACTTCATTTTTTTAGTGTGAAAATAAATAGATATAGAAAAGAAGAAAAAGTATGAACAAATTTTGGCAGCTATAATGTAATTTATTTTTTGAAAAAAGGTCGATAGTGCCGTAAATTACGTGAAATGATAAAAAATGACCTCAATTTATAGTTTAGTCCAAAAATGTTCTTGTCCTCAATACTTTGGTCCAAAAATGTTCTTTCTGTTGATAGTTTGTTCTGGAAATGTTCCACTTGTTACTAACTGAGTCAAAAATATATTTTTCAGTATAAACATATTATTTCTTTTCTTTTTAAACAAATCTTATTCCTATTAAAAGATATTACTTTTAAGTACTCTATTCTTATTTTCTTTATTTTAAAATTACTTTAACTATTAAAAAATGTACCCTTTATATTGATAATATATGTAAGATCATAGTAAATCAACCATTAATTTTTATTTTGATATTTATAATAAAATAAGAAATATTTTTAGTGTTATTTTTTTTCCCAATTGAAGTAGGATAAACATTTGCTAATAAAAAAAATATCATTAGGAAAAGAATGTGTTCAAAAAGAAAATAAATAATATATTTATTTGAAAAATGACATTTTTGCCTTATTAAGTAACAATAAAGGCATTTTAGACCATTTTTCGTTTATTTTTTATTTTTGCAGAAAAATGAGGCATTTATGATAAATTTTACAAGAAGATGAGTGAAACCTAAATCATTCATTGAATTAAGGGAAAATAGGCAAATATACTGCTCAACTTTGTGATTTTGGCAAATATACCTCTTGTTAGTAAAAATGATGCATATATACCTCTACCGTCTAATATATGGTGCATAATTTTCTTTTTCATTAATAAATTTATATTTATTTAATTAAAAAATATATAATTGTGATTTTTTAATTTCAATATATAATTGTAAAAACTTTATGGTATATAGAAAATGAAACGTTAGTAACAATACTAAAAGTAATAAAAAATTTAGATGAAGATCTAAAAAGAAAAATAGTCTCTATAATAACTCTTAGAAATAAGAAGGAAGAAGAGAGACAAGAATTGATATACAATTCATATAGTTTTCATAATGAAACTTACATGATGGACACCTCTGATTATTACTTCTCAGAATAAAATGAGTTTAAAAGAAGTCTCAGAACTTTTAAAGGACTTAATAGAAAGTCAAAAACAATTAACCTTACGGTTAAAAATGATAGAAATTGAAATAATTAATATAAAAGAAAACCTTCCTGGAAGGATAACAAACATAATTGAAAAAACTGACAAGATTGATAAAAGAATCAGTCAAAAATACATTAAAGAATTATTAAACAAAAAATCAGCAAGTGCAAGCACCTATCAAAAAGGAAGCATGGATGAACTTTTAATCCAAAAATTTCTTGAAAAACAGAAACTAAAAGAAAAAGATCTTTATACAAATCTAGAAAATAACTCTGAAGAAACAAATTCAGAAACAAAAGAAGATCAAAAAGATGAATGAACTAGATGAATTAGTCTATTCAATGGAAGATCTTAATCTTTCAGAAGAATTAAATGTATTCATGAATAAAGGGGAAACAGGAGGACCCCAAGGAAAATTCGAAGCATCTACTTCAATGAATGAGGAATGGCAGGAGCCAGAAAATGATGAAATTTTTTTTGCTAATAAAGCAAAAGAGAATAATGATTTTACAAAAAATTACCATAATAGTGATAAATCAAGATCTATGCCAAATAGGCTTCCAACAGGAGATATTGGGGCTCAATTCCTAGATCTCGAATGTAAAAGAGATCCGGAAGATAGCTTAGACCTTTGGTCTCAAAATATGCTCCTATACTTTCTATTAGGAAAAGGGAATTATACTGATGAAGAAAAATATATCATCATGGTAAACACTTTCATTGGAAAAGTAAATGACTGGTTTTCTGGATTAACAGAAGATTCGGAAAAAATAATCAGAAATGATACTTTAGAAGGATTAAAGAATTCCGTACAAGAAGGAATAGCAAATTTAAAACAATACATAGCAAATGAATTCTTTGGTGGAAAAGGAAATATAAAAGAAAATAAAGAAGCTATAAGAACTCTTGCCAAAGAGCAATTAGAAAAATTACAAATTTGCAAGATGAGTTATATTCAAGAATACACCTGTGAATTCGAAGAATATTACTATAAGATATTTGACAGTGGTAAGGAAATGATGCCTTATCTAGAAAAATACTATCAAAAATTACCAGGCTTCTGGGCAAAATACTTCAGAGAAGAATACGAAAGAGAAGACAAAAAAGGAGATACTCTAGGACAAAGGATAAGTTTCCTAAAAAATAGACTTGGTCAACTTTGCATGTCTCATAACATCCAAAGAAAAGCTAAAAGAATAAATACACAAATTTATTGTAAAGATACAAAAGCATCATCTCAATGGGGATGTGATGATAGACCTTACAAAAAAAAGAAAACAACTCAAAAAAGGGTTAATAAAAAGAAAAAACTTCTCCAAACAGAAGTATGTACCTAGAAAAAAATATTATAAAAAGAAAAAGGATTTCTTAAAAACCAAACCTACAGACAAATGCAAATGCTACAACTGTGGAGAAGAAGGCCACAAAAGTTACGAATGTAACAAAAAAAGAGTAAAAATCTCAAAAATAGATAGAATAGAAATTGATTCCGATCTTGAATCAATAAAATCTATAGAAAGTGAAGATTTCTTTGAAGAAATATATGAAGAATATTCAAGTAGCTCAGAAGAATCTGAATGAATAATAGAGAAATACAAGAAAGAGAAGATTCTGTTCAAATCTTAGAAACAAAAGAAGATCATCGAGGATATGCCTTAAAAGCCACCTTCGATGGAGAAACTTTCTGAAAAATCCAAGGATTAAAATTAAATCTAAAAGTAGAAGATAATCTACTTAGCAGAATGCAAAGAATGTTTGCAAGAGATAAAATCTCTTATCATGAATATCAAGAAATAGAAAAGGTAATAGAAATTACCCAAACAACAGGAAAACACAAATTAAACCTGTTAACAAAACCGATGATAGATCAAATTCTTAGGAAAATTCCTAAAAAAAAGAGAAAGAAAATGAATTATGTTCATCTAGGAGGAATTCAAATATTAGTTAAATCAACTTTTAAAGAAGGAATAAATTGTCCAATAGTGATAAATTTATCAGATGAGAGATTCATAAATGCAAGGGAAGGAAACCTTGGTATAGTAGAGGGAAACCTCGCTTATACAAAACTCCTATTTACATACTATCCAAAGTATTGTATATCACTCAAAGATGCTGACTTTAACGACGCATTGAGTTTACATTTTCAGATCAAAAGAAATGATTTATTCAAACCAGGTAATCATATAATGAGTATATATTACCTAGCATTATACACAGTTACAAATTCAAACTATGGTAAAGTGTATAAAAATAAAGGAATGATCGAAATAGATCAAGAATGTGCAGGAATTGCAAGAATAGTTGAAGCAGAAATTCAACAAGCTCAAATTCCGGATGAATATGAAATTCGATTTGGAAAAACACAAGAAATAGGAAGTACTAGTAATCCTAGACTTTCAATAGAATACGGAAGAAATTCAATAAGAAAAAGTATATCTAACAGATATTCATTAAAAATTGAAACTCCAAATGTAACAAAAATAAAAGGAAGAATCTTCAATGGAACAGAATGGAAAAATCAAGAAATCTTGATACAAACAGGAGCAATTGCTAACCATGTAAAAGGTATTTTAATAGATGGAATACCAATTTACGAAGGAGAGCATTATACCTATAAAACCTTTGAAGGTAATAACTTTAGTTGTAAAAATATGGTAAAATTGCCTATACAACTTGATACTATAAGGATAACAGTTCCTTGTTATATTACTAATCACGATAGTGATCAAGTGTTAATTCTAGGAAATTTATTCTTAAACAAATTAGAAGACTATAGCATTGGAAAAAACGGTATAGAAATGCTATATAAAGGCGAAACTTGTTTCATACAAAAAATATAAATGCCTAAAGAAACAATTTTCAAGGTATCAGTTTTCATAGAAATAACCTTCTATGACACGAAATTAACAACCTGTTGTCAAATAGACAATGGGTCTGAAGCAAGTCTAGCAAAATCCTTTTTAATAAAGGATTGGGACATGAATAAATCTAACATCTCTATGATTGGAATCACAGGAGATAAAGAGAAACTTTCGAAATCTAAAGAAAAGGTAGAAATCATCCTAGGTTCAAAGATTGTTTCTATAAATAAATTATTTGCTTATGATAAACTGGAAACAGATTTATTATTAGGAAATGATTTTATACAACAATTCCAGGACTATCATCAAACTTTGTATATGATAAGCCTAAAAACTCCTTGCGGACATTTTATAAAAGTTCCAAGAAAGCAAAACCCCTATAATCTTGAAAAAGATAATGGAAATTTTAAAAGAAAATACTTAGAAAATCTAAGAAAAATTTCTTGTAAGTGTCTTAATCTGGAAAAGATCAAAGAAAATTTACAGAAATTTTATGGAGAAAATCCATTAGAAAAATGGGAACAATATCATGAAAGGGCAACTTTGACTTTAAAAGACCCTAATATAATTATTAGAGTAAGACCCATGCTCTACAACGAGGAAGACAAAATTGAATTCAGAATTCAAATTAAAGAATTACTCAACTTGAAATTAATAAGAATGAGTAAAAGTCCTCATAGTAGCCCATGCTGAAATAAAAAGAGGAAAAGCTCGGATGGTAATAAACTATAAAGAGAATGACGGCTTATGTTATGCAAGGATTTTTGCAAAAATTTCATTTTATGCTAATATAAGCATGTAAATATACAAACAGCATGATATGCAATTAGCATGATTGATGTTGTCATGTATTTTTAATTCCCTACATATATTTGGGTTTTTAAAAATATATAAAAAAATGTGTGTAAGCACTTCTGGCTTCTCCACTCAATAGCTCCAACTGTATCTGCAA
>NW_006239308.1:558224-565346 GCF_000226075.1 Solanum tuberosum | reverse complement strand
AAACTTTCCTTTAAAAAAAAAAAAAAAAAAAAACCTACTCCTTTCCTTCCTTTGCTTCTAAATATAAAACTCGTGAATCCTCATTTATATTGTTAAAGGATAAGTTTTTAACTAGTCAATCTAAAATAGAATAAAGTTTATAACCTGACCATTAAAAGATTTTGATGCCTTGTTTAAAGCTGGATTTCAAAGTAATTATATTTTCAAACTTTGACTTTTAAGTCTTAATAAAGATAATGGACTATTTTGGACCTTTTCTCGAAAGTTTAGGTTCTAAATCGATATTTAGCAATATATTTGGGGTGCAATTGAAGACAATAGAAAAACAATAAATTCCAAATTTACTTATAAACCCATTTACTTCAGGTCTTCTTATTCCTCATTTACCGAATCAGCTCCATTTCCGACCCGAAAAAAGAGAGTAAACTTTCCGATGTCTTCTCCTCCACCGGACGCCGGAACAGTCGCCGTCGTCACTGTCCGACCGTGGCCGTTATTCATAGATACAGCCGCCCTCAGCCTCCCAATCTCAGTATCCGACGCAACTTATCGGATCAATAAAAACCTCCGCTACTTCGCGGGTAATTACGCGCTAATCATCCTCTCTATCCTATTAATCTCCTTAATTGTCCAGCCAATTTTACTTGTGTTGTTCCTAATCATCTTTGTCGGTTGGATTTACCTTTACTTCTCTCGTAATGAACCTTTGGAGCTGTTCGGTTTCGATATCGATGATAAGTTCGTGTTAGGGTTTTTGACTTTGGTGACTCTTGTTGCCTTGCTGGTTGCTAAAATTTGGATGAACATCTTTGTCTCGATTGGCTTTGGAATTGTGATTATGTGTGTTCACGGTGCACTTAGGGCTCCGGAAGATCAGGAGGATTCGCCGTATGGTGCTTTGCTATCGGAGAGTCCGAGAGGAAATTATTCTATCGTTTGAATTTCATGATTGATGTAGGTAAATTTTTTTCCTCATCGGGATGTGGTTGAATTGTAGGAAAAACTTGAGTTGATTATTGTAACTAGTATTGTTCAATTGATGAAATTGGTTTGATGAAGTTCTCAAAATGCAGAGAGTTGAATATATGAAAATTGCGGATTTTATCTTCTTTGATGCAGTTGAATTCATTTGTTAGAAAATAAAGTGGTATTTTTTGTATTTTTTGCTAAGTGATTATTATGGGCTAGAGATAAACTGTGAAACTTAGTTTAGATTGGAAATGATAGCTTCATTGCCATTAATGTTTGAGATGGTGAATACTAGACCAAGAGGAGACTATACTAATGGTTGAATTTCAAGGCTTAGTTTTTTTGAATTGGTATGTGGTTGAGTTTAGTGAAAATTTGAGTTGGCTAGTGTAATTAGTATCATTAAACAGATGAAATTGCTGGTTGAAGCTTTCACATGCAGAGAGTTGAATTGATGAAAAGATTGAGGCTTTTCATCTTTTCTTGATGTAGTTGGATTCTCTATTGGGAAATAAAATGGTTATGTTTCTCATATTTTGTATAATGATTGTTTTAAATAAATGATACGATCCATCCATAATTAGGTGAGGTAGTTCAAACAATTAAACATTCGGCGTCAAATGTTTCCATGTGCTTAGTCCAAGAAAAAACATATGCATGCATGTAAGGAGCTGTATTGCAGTCCAAATTAAATACGTAAGTAAAAGTGTCTTCTTTCTAATAGTTTAAGCAGATGACATAGTTAACATAATTTAACAAGAGCAGCTGTGAGAAGTTAGTTTGGATTGGAAGTAACTAGTTGCATAGGCAGTGAAAAGTGAAAACTGCTTCTGTTGTTTTTCTGGTGCATGACATGGATATGAATGGTTGTTTAGTCGTAAAAGCTTGGTTGACTATCAATTTAGAGTTGGTTGATTTGGAGTTAGATGGAATTGTAGGTTTGTATCCAGTTCTAGGTAACTCTGATTGTCACATTGGTTCTATAAGCTTACTCTGCTTGTACTTTTTTCTTGCCTATTGTTGATAGTGGGTTATTTATAGGTGGATATTTGTTTCAACTGATAAACCCAAAAACACAAATAGGAGGATATTAATTTTCAATATCAAAATAAAATAAAAACTCTGATTTTGTTTTTCAGTAGAAATAGAGGGTATATGTCTCAATGGTATGGTAGTTCGTAATTCTTCGTTTTACATTTCACAAATTGTGTTGAAAGAAATAGTATATCTAAACCATCTTGTGTTTAATGGGACTGCAAGAGTGAAAGATGAAGACACTCCGGAATTCTAATTTTGCTTCTCTTGCTTAGAACTCAGTATATGTGTGTGTGATTCTGCTTTCTGTTGCCTGTTCCTTTTAGTAGCTCTATTCTTATAGCGCCAACATGTGCATTGTTTTAAGTTTGGCTGAGAACCTCTAGACCTGTAGCTTTTAGCATGAGTTGGAGTGGAAATCGGCATTTCATTTGCCTTCTAGGTTCAAATTCTTTTTTCATCATACCTGCATTATATTTCCAGCCTGGTTGGGACCTCAAACACTGTAGACTAAGCATGAGTTGAACAGAAACCAACAGTTCCACTTGCCTTCTAGGTTCAAATTCCTGTTTATCCTGTTCTACACCCCCCCCCTCCCAAACCCAAGATCTGTGAAGGAGCTGAAGTTAATTGGTGACCTGCTGGAAGCACTTCTTGATTCGGAGACTGAGGGAGGCTAAATTTGTACATTAAGTTCCTTCAGACACATAGTGCACCTTCAAAGAGGCTGCCCCTGGGTGTGTTAGTGGAAAGTGCTCCAAGTCTTGTGTCATGCCTCATTGGCAAGGCACAGACCCTGCAGTCCGCAAGGTCATTTAGTATCAATACATAATTAGCTTGTATTCCTAGAAAACCCCTATTCCTTCTACCTCAAATCAGAACATCTGGAGCCCAAATATCACTCTCTTCGTCGAACCATCTTCACTTGCTTTGTTGGGTAAGGTAATTCTTTTACAAAAGTTGTCTGGTATCGACTAAATTTTGTTCTATTCTTGATCTCTTGCATCCTCAATCTTGCAAAGTTGATTCTTTGTTGCCTGTTGATAAATTCTCTTTATTTGTAGCTTGTTCTTGTGTTAAAATCTTCCCCATGTTAAATGCACTGGTACTGTATCTGACTCTGGTCTCTAGTCTTTCTATATGAATGGTTCGTCTTGAACTGGTTCTTTCAGTTGCTTATTCTCGTCTTTTTTCATTCTTTCCATGGGATAGATGAACAACTTTTTTTGAAAACCCATCAAGATGCAAAAACTCTCAACAGAAGTAAATCTGTTGTGTCCTGCTAGTAGAAATTGAAACATTTTGCTAAAATTTGCATCATAACCTTATTAGAGGTACTTGAATGGTTGGTTTGTTAATGAAGGTTTATTTGAGATATCTGCTTAAATGTGGAGAATCTTCACTTATACACAAAAGAACAGTAAAGGAGAATAAGAATCTTATTTCTCCTTTTTTGATAGTTGGAATCAGGGGCAGAGCTAGAGGGACAAAAGAGTTTTATCCGAACCCTGTTTATACGAAAATTATGCTACATATACAAAGATTAAATTATTTTTTCAAGTAAATATATATATAGTAAATGTTCAACTTTTTTGGTGAAAATTCAACCTGTCGAATGAAATCCATCTTCGTTCAGAATCACATTCGACCCATTTGGTAGTAGTGAGATTGTGCCACCCCTTCACCACGAAAATATAGTTTGTTTCATTGGTGGTGGCCGGAAGGGTGGCAAAATGAAATAACGTTTTGGGGGAAATATTAAAATTTCACGTACAAGTAACATATGGATGTAATATTCAAAATCTTAAATATGATTGGTAATATTTGTCATCCTAGCCAACTATATATCACACATATTATAGAGTGTTTAAATAGAAATTTGTCATTGGTTGATAACAAACAATGACATATGATGCACCTCTTTTGTTAAATGACTCGATAGTATCATTGAAAGAGAAAATACAACGTCTTTAATAGTAAAATTCATCGTATAAATAATATAGATTACACGGTTACATGAAAATTCATAATTATCGAGTAATCCAACTCTCTCAACTTGTTCAAGGAATCAAAAGAAAAATGAAAAGAAAATATTGAAAAAGATATTTTACGAGAGTATATTCCTTTTCACACCTTAAAAAGTGTTTTTTTTTGCTCAAATTTACGTCTTTGAATAAAATATATGCAATGTAAGTCACGTGGGCTGCGTTATGTTGCTAGCGAGAGATAATCATTAAAAGTATCTGAGAAGTGCACGAGGATAGAATGAGATGTTCCAGGTTTTTTTTTTAATTAAAAAACTTTGTATAACTAAAAATGGTGAAGATAAAAAGATATATGATATTAAGTGGCTGGCATTCATATCGATTATCTATTTGTTACTAGTTCAAGGAGAAAACAAATAGATATATGCAATAAATTCTTTTATTGATTTATTTATTTCACATTTTTAGCAATGTAATTTGAAAAATGGATATCACAATCAAGTTTTGATTGATATATAAACAATGCATATGCTCCACATTTTTGTTAAATGACTCGATTGTAATAAAGAAAGAGGAAAAATGCATTTTACGTATCAATTCTTGATTGAAGAAAGAGGAAAAATGCATTTTAGTCTAAAATATTAAAAATGTGTTTTGACACATCTCTTTGGCCAATGATCCTATTTATCTTTTTTTTTTATTTATTGTAATTTTACTATATTTCTTTTTATTCTTACTATTAAGAAAATGTGTCAATTACTATTCCCTTCATTATTTTCTATTATTTATTATAAGAATTTAAATACCTCAAACTTTACTACTCCACTTATTTCTATTATTTATTATAAGAATTTAAATACCTCAAACTTTACTAATCCACTTATTTCTATTATTTATTATAAGAATTTAAATACCTCAAACTTTACTAATCCACTTATTTCTATTATTTATTATAAGAATTTAAATACCTCAAACTTTACTAATCCACTTATTTCTATTATTTATTATAAGAATTTAAATACCTCAAACTTTACTACTCCACTTATTTCTATTATTTATTGTAAATTTAAAGGCAAAAATATTTATCACTTAAATCTTTCATTTTCTCCTTAAAGAGTCTAATGAAATGTCATTTCAAGTAGCTTGAAGAAAATTAGACCATCCATTTTAACTCTCCTAATTATGAGATTTCTCTTTTTATCTAATTTCAATAATCTAAAATATTTACGTAATTAATCAATTAAATAATAAGATAATTGCTCACTAGATAAATTTAAAAAATGGAAATGTGTAACTCTCCAAAAAAAATAAAAATTAACATCCATTTATATTATTACGTTTCATGATGAACCTATGATTAAAGTTGGCAGTAAAAAAGTTGCACTAGCCAAAAAAAAAATATTTTTTAATTTTTTTCATATGTTCTTATTTATTATATTAGTTTAAAAAATAAAAATCACAATTATTATTATTATTTATTGTCCAAATTTTTCATATTCTTTATTATTATTTTTTAATGTACTTTTTATTGTCACAATTAGTGAAAAAATAATAATAAAGAATATGAAAAAAATTTAATGTAATTTTTATTGTCACAATGTAAAAATTTGGACAATAAATAATAAAATTGATATTTATTGTCACAATTAGTAGAATAATTAATATTTCGTAAAAAAAATTACATTAAATTTTTTTAATAATAAAGAATATAAACAATTAGTCCAAATTGTTTATATAAAGAATACAATAAATTAAAAAATAATTAGTCCAAGATTTTCATATTCTTTATTATTATTTTTTAATTTATTGTCCAAATTTTTTCCATATGTTCTTATTTATTATATTAGTTTAATAATATAACTTCTACTTTCTTTCTTGAATTTAGAATTACACTTTCTATGCTTTTCATATGAAAGTTTTGTGTAGATATATAAAACAAAGTTCAGGCTATTCATTTTATCAATTACGTATACTAATTGATATGCTCATATTTTAAAGTAATAATTGTAAAAAATTTAAAATATAAGTAAGAGAAATTACATGAACTATAAATTTATATAGGTAAATAAATTTATAAAAGTAAATAGTATTATATAAAGAAAAATATTAGCAAAATAACTTAAATAATTTAAAACACCTAAAAATGAGATAGCAACGTATAAAAAATTGGCACATAAAGAAATATGTCTCCATATTGTTTCAAGGAAAAAATATAATTCTCTTTTTATTTTTCTTGAAACTATTTTTTTTCTTTTATTGTTATTTTCTATTTGATTTTTTCATATATACATTTTAGTATTGCAATTTCTTAAGTTTTTTTTTTATCAACTAATAGAAAAAAAAATATGACCGCTCGTAGTGCGGTTTTATTAACTAGTTAATTAACAATAAACATGAAAATAATAACACATTTTATTGTGTATATATCATGAACCAATCAAGAATTGACAAGACAACTATTTTATTATTTCATAAGCGTTATGATTAATTAAATAGCTTGCCAAAAAAATTTATATGTATGATGCATTTTTCCTCTTTCTTCATTACAATCGAGTCATTTAACAAAAATGTGGAGCATATGCATTGTTTATATATCAATCAAAACCTGATTGTGATATTCATTTTTCAAATTACATTGCTAAGAACGTGAAATAAATAAATTAATAAAAGAATTTATTGCATATGTCTACTTGTTTTCTCCTTGAACTAGTAACAAATAGATAATCGATATGAATGCCGCTTAAGATCATATATCTTTTTATCTTCACTATTTTTGGTTTGCAAGTTTTTTTAATAAAAAAACGGTAATATCTTATTCTATTCTCGTGCACTTTGACTATATTTTCAGATACTTAGGCCCGTTTGGCCATGCGATATGGTATCATGTATGGTATCATGATATGGAATCATGAGATGAAATTGAAGGTTTGTTTGGACATGCGATATGGAATTTTTGTGTTGTATATTTTCTCATAAACATAAAAATCTCATATGTTGTAAAACTATTAAAATAGCCCCAATTGTTTATTCAGTCTTATCAAATAAACAAAAAGTTATAAAATCGCATAATAAATTATTACAAAGTTATTTGTTCTCCACTTAAGTAATTGTTTCATCTAACTTTAATTTAATT
>NW_006239308.1:551567-557260 GCF_000226075.1 Solanum tuberosum | reverse complement strand
TTTTTTGGTTGTATAAATGTTGGTGCCATCTTGCTAATTGCCTCGGCAACTATTTTAACATGCTAGTTAATTGTTTCAAGTGAATGTTGGAAAGTTTGACAATCATGAGGTGTGAGTTAAAGTGACTATATGTTGGTGAGAATAATAAATTTTATGTCGGTGAGAATAATAAATTTTAAAAAGTAATGATGTGATTATAAATTTTATTTACATATGAAATAAATGGTTAGTAGATATAAATGTGGGGTTGTTTTAACAAAATATAAACTCATGGATCAATTATTGTATTAAAATATCTCAAATCATGATATGGAATCACCATATAATTCCATATCATGATTTTTGGAGAATATGATATCACTTCTCATGATATGGAATCAGCGTAAAATCGCATGTCCAAACGCTGATTCCATCTCACGATACCATATCAGCATGGCCAAACGCCTACTTAATGATTATCTCTCGCTGGCACAAAACTCACTCCACGTGACTTACATTGCTTACTTCATTTTTTAACCAGGTAGTTTTAAAAATAATAATCTCATGATTCGCACAATCTAGAAGTCGCTTATAAAAATTCATCAACTTTAAATTATAGATTTGCCTCAATATAGGACTATCCATCATACAAGTTGATCGATAAAAAACAACATATACTCAACGATAAAAATTGAGTAGTAAGTAAATTGGCCTAGGAATAATCCAACAAAAAGAATAGGGTAAAACAAACAAGAAAATCCCATAGTATACATAGGTTCTTCACTAAAACTTAGAAAGGGTGAAGTTTTATTGTATCATTCATGGTATTAAAAGCCATGGAAGAAATAGTTGAGCTTCACTATTATTATTATTATTATTATTATTAACATAAAACTAATTTTGTCCTTATCATTATTTTTTGTAATTCAAAAAACCTCTTCACACCTATTAATTATCCAAATTATAACAATCCAAAAATTTCAAACTTCTTAAATTTTTTGTTACTTCTTCCCCAAAACGGCAAAACCTGCCGCTTCCCCTTTTTCTTTATATCCTTCTTTCTTTCTTTCTTTCTTTTTTTTCTATATCAAGCATCAACAAAATAAGGTACTTAATTTTTTTCTCTTTGTATGATTTTCTTAATATATGGTTTATATGCAAAAATTGGAATGTATATGTTATAATTAAGGAAAAAATATATTTGATTTTAGTTTCCTTTTCATTAGATTTTTCTTTTGCAGTGTTTGAAGGAAGATGGATGATTTTCATAAACGTCTAGCTAGTTTGAAGAGTGTTTTGACATGTGGAATTTGCAAAAAGCTATGCAAAGATGTCACAATTATTGAAGAATGCTGTCATAGATGTAAGAAAATTTTTAATTTTCTTTTTTGGGTTTATTTTTTTCATTTGAGTGATGTTAATAACTTATTTGTATTTGTGATTTCATTATCTTGATGTTCAGATTTTCTTTGTTATGTTCTTTTCATTGTTTTTTATTATTCTCATTGAAGCGGAGTTATCGAGATAGTCTTTTTAGCTCCGCGGTCGGTAGGCTTAACCCTACTTTGTGAGAGTAATGGTGTGTGGTGTTGTTGTTGTTGTTGTGGTGGTGTAGTTGTTCTTTGTGATTTCATGATCTTGATGTTCAGATTTTCTTTGTTATGTTCTTTTCATTGTTTTTTATTATTCTTATTGAAGCGGAGTTATCGAGATAATCTTTTTATCTCTGCGGTCGGTAGGCTTAAACCCTCCTTTGTGAGAGTAATGGTGTGTGTTGTTGTTGTTGTAATTTTTTGGATTCTTTATTTTTAGTTTCAAAGATTTTGATAAATTATTTGTTCTTGTCATTTCAAGATCTTGATTTTTTTTTCGTTCTTTCCAATGTTTTTTCTTAAAAAGATAAATTTAAAGTAATTTTTTTGGGGTTCATTTTTATTTGAGTGATGTTGATGAATCATTTGTACTTCTGATTTCATAATCTTGAATTTTTTATTTTCTTAGTTACGTCCTTTCCGATATTTTTCTTATTCTCAAAGAGGCGGAGTTATCGAAACAATCTTTCTATATTTGCATATCATCAAATGTAGTTTTACTTTTTTTTTTCCGTTCTTTCCGATGTTTTTTTTTTTTAAAAAAAGATTAATTGAAATGTAGTTTTGGGGGTTCATTTTTTATTTGAGTGATATTGATAAATCATTTGTATTTGTGATTTCATGATCTTGAAATTTTTAATTTTTTAAATATTCTTTTCATTGTTTTTGTTTTAATTTAAAATTTAAATTTATGATTTTGGGGATTTCTTTTTTTTTATATTAGGAATTTTGATAAATCATTTGATCTTGTGAATTAATGATCTTGATTTTTTAAATTTTTTTATAATCGTTCTTTCCAAGGATTTCCAATAGAATTTGTGTCATTTTCAAGGTTTATGTGATTTAGGTCTTTTATACATGAACTTAGTACATATTATGTTTCTTGATTTAAACAATTTATTTATTAACTTTCCTGTATGATCAATTTGTTTCAATATGGTTCAACATTTTTTTTTGTTTCTTGTCACTTTTTATTTTTAATTCATTACATGTCAAATTTCTTTATTTTTATGGGTTTTTCTATGAAATTTGATTAATTTATTTTAAGTATTTTTTTAACAGTTTGCAAGAAATGCATTACGAGGAAGATATCAAAAGGAAAATGGAATGTTTGTCCAGAATGCAGTATGGATTTAGGTGTTGCTCCCTTGCATAAACTCAGGTATATACTATTTGCCGCTTTAAATATTTTGAATTATTAATTGTAATGATGTATATTTTTTTTTAAGCTTCCAATAAGTAAGTTTTATTGAAAAAGCATGAAAATCGTATCACATAAAGTAAAATGGAGAGAGTTATATACTTCTTTTGTCTCATTTTATTATGGTTGTGTTACTATTTGTGGAGTCATATAATATTTTCTTTAACTATAGATTTCTCTCCTTTGAATCATTCACTATATTGACTTGCAATATTTTTCGTGTAATTTTCAAATATGCAATTTTATTTTTAAAAATTTGAACGATCTGCACACAAATTCTTAGTCAAATTAAGTATTTTGATTTTCTTGTGTTGACCATAGGCACATGTTGCAGCATTAGATGGTATGGATACATTGTTTATACTCCTTCAGTCCTATTTTTATGTTTTAGTGTTCTTATTTGATGAGTCAAAAAAATTTCACAAAACATATTTTGATTCATTAACTATATTGATTTGGAGTATTTTTCGTGTAGTTTTAAAATATATATATATACATTTCATTTTTAAAAAATTAAAGAATTTATATCCAAATTCATAGTCCAATCTTCATACTCTGTACCCTTTCACATAATTTGAGACAAATGGAGTACATATTATAAGTAAAATTTTAAATACAAGTACAAGATTTGACTTTAGCTTCTCTCGAACAAGTAGGAGGAACTGTAATTTTGTTCCATATATATATATATGTGTGTGTGTGAAATTTAAGTATTGATATAACCTTATAATACTTAATTTTACAGGCCTGATCACCAACTCCAAGGGATAAGAGACATATTCTCAAGTAAAAGAAGAGAATTAATTGAGCTTGGACTAATAGAAAAATCCAAAAAAAACGAACCCAAAAAGTTAGCTCGTGAGGATATTGATCTTAATTATAGTGTCGAAATGCTCATTGATCCATCGCCTCCTCCTGCTCCTGCTCCTATTGTGATTGCTACAAGCTCAAGGAGAAAGGAGAAATTGATTTCTTCCATAGTAAATACTACACCACTTGTTGATGATCAAGTTTCAAATCAGGACAACGTTTCGAGTAGTAGTACTGGAAGGGGGAGAGGAAGAGGAAGAGGAAGAGGAAGAAGAAGAAGAAGAGGAAGTTCACAAAATAATGCTAATGATGTTGATCTGAGTAATGGAGATACGCATCCAGGAAGTTTAATCATTCCTATTCTTTCGAGCAAAGATGCTCAACATAAACAACAGGTACAATTGAAATCTATTTTATGTTTTAGTCATGACGAATCATATAGCTGACCTTAACGTATTTGGTATTGAGGGGGGCGGGGGAGATTGTAATAGTTGTAGTTATGTGGAAAAAAATAGTTCTTTTTTTGGGACAAACTAAAATGAAAAATGCAATTTTAATTGATATAATCAGATAAAGGGAACTAATCAGCCAGAAAGTTCAAGCATTCCTCTTCTTTCGGGCAAAGCTACTCAACATAAACAACAGGTATGAATTAGTCATATGCTAAGTTGTTACTTTTAACATTGTACTTGAGTTGGATTCTTCTAAAATAAACTATACTTTTGAAGAATTTGACACACATTCATTGACATTTTTAAAGAGTCTGAATATCATAGGCCGATCATATGTTAGTATTAGGTAATTATTTCTTGTCTAGTCATTAAAGAGTTTGAACAACTAGTTAATGTTCAAGGTGAAAGTAATTGACTTGGTTGGAATTCGAGCCAAATCTAGGCTGGATTATGTGAGTTCAACTTATACCAATACTTTTTATTCAAATTATGCACATATGTGGATCACACTCATTCTCAACATAGGTATATATAAGTTCTAAACATTTTGTTGACTGTTGGACCAAGATCGATGAGGCAGATCTATCCTCATCCAAAGGGAGTCAATTGACAACTCTTAACAAAAAATTACACTATATATATATACTATATGTTGAATTCTTGTTCGTTTAATTTTTTTCTAAATACTTTGAATCTTCTTAGTGAATGAAAAGTGTAGTAACTCTTGTGATCACTTGTTGAAGGTTGAGAGTATTGCTTATGCTGCTGAGTCTTCAAAGAAAAACAAAAGTATTGAACCATTATATGGGATCAATGACGTATGGGAACCATTGAACAAATTGGTAACAAAAGGTGACACCTTAGACAATTCAGAAGAACCAGTTCCAAAGTTCATTAGTAGTACTCCACAATTTAATCTTGATGATTATGAAAATGAGGAAGACAATGATGATGATGAAGAAGACGATGAGTATGTGCCTTCACCAACAGTTAAGGAACACAAAGTTAGACAACAAAATGTTGTTAAAAAACTAGATGCTGTTCAATCTATAGAAGCACCATCAAGTAGTAATAATAATAATACTGATAAAGGAAAAGGGAAAAAGGGACGACGTGGAAGAAAGAAAAAAGAAACAAATAATCCTCTTTCTCCTCCTCCTGTTAGCAGTGGTGGTGATGGTGATGGTGGTGGTGGAACAAATCTTAATGTGGCACAAGTTGAAGCTGCTATTGAGATAGAAGGAGGTACAATCAGTGGTAGTACAAGAGTAGTTAATGAAAGAGTACATCCCATTTGGTTCACTTTGGTTGCATGTGATAAACAGTGAGTTTAATTCTATGACTTTCAATTTTATGTATTACTCTTCTTTGTATTTTGATTTATGTGACAATATTTGACTAGATATGGTTGTTCCAGGACATGTCCTTTACCCTTACCACAAATTTCTTCCCGCTACATAAAGATCAAGTAAGTCTTTAATTACATTTAAATATTTACAAAAATATTATGTCCTCTCTCTCTCTCTCTCTCTATATATATATATATATATATATATATATATTCTTGAAGTTCTAGATGGAGAATAACACTGAACATATCTTACAACTATATAAGAACTTAATGGAAGTGTAACCCCCCCCCCCCCCCCCTTCTATTTT
>NW_006239308.1:538112-551537 GCF_000226075.1 Solanum tuberosum | reverse complement strand
CGATTTTTTATTTTCTTTCATACCATATACATCTTTTTACTTTCCAAAATACTTTTTAACTTCAATGAATATGTTATACTTCTTTTCTGGTTAAATAGGGATGTGAACAAGTCGTCTTCCTACATAAAGAAGTACCTTGCACACAAATTGAGTCTCCAGAGTGAAGACGAGGTAATTAACTACTTATTATCTACCTTTTGCTTGACACCTGATTATTAATTTAAATCATAATAAATTGTCTTGTAGGTGGAGATTCGCATGTTAGGAATGCAAATTCAACCTACTTTTTCTCTCAAAAATCTAGCAGAATTGTGGTTACGTGTAGGACCTAACTCTGGAAAAAATTTAGCAAAAGTTGGAGCTTCTGCCCAAGAATTTGTCATGATTTTGAACTATTCTCGAGCACACCCATAGTTTAGTTAGTGCATTAAAATTGTACAATAATTCAGTTTCTCCTTTGCTTAAATATTCAAATTTTGCCAGGAGAAAACTTCTTGTTGCATGTTAATTACCTTTCATTTGTATGTTTTTTGTAAACTCGATTGGATGCTTTTGAGTTACTTGTTTTGTACCTTATCTACCAGTTGTTTATTAAGAATTGTGTGTGTGTGTGTTTACATAATTAAGTCAAAACTTAGTATACAAAATGTTCATAACTTGTAGCTAGTAGAAATTGAAACATTTTGGATGGTTCATTTGTACATAAAGGTTCATTTGAGATATCTTCTTAAATATGGAGAATCTTTTCACTCATTAACAAAAGAACAGTAAATAAAGAAGAATAAGAATCTTATTTCTCCTTTTGTGGTTGTTGGAATTAGGGGCAGAGCTAGAGGACCTATATAGCCATAATTCTTCCCCCGGTTCTATCTCCTACCTCCTTTTGCAATAGGGATCTATCCCATCAATCCCATTCGCAAGCTATCCATTTCAACCTATCTTTGTCTAGAAATATACGTCTAGTTCTCCCTCCACTTGTCTATCTCATTTGGAAATTGGGACAGTCTCCGATTTCAAAGAAAAAGTTGAGGCGAGAGCTATACCTTCTGTAACCAGAGCAATAACTGCTATAAAGTAAGGAGATGCGCAGGAACAAATCCTGAAGAAAAGACTCGGACTGCTCCACGCCTAAGTATACTCATTCAGATTCGCTTTTGTTCAATTATATATATATACACACACACTTTTTGGTGATATGGCTATCACACACTTTTTTTCAGAGTCTGTACGAAACCATCCATAAAGACCTGGAGAACAATATTTATAGTCTCACCATGATCCATGTCACATTTTTTTGTAATTAGGTCACTCAACAAAAAATAGGCGATTTTCTCATTTTTTTTGTGTGTGTTAGCCTATGAATTTTTTGGTGATATGACTGTCAAGCACTTTTTTCCAAAACATTTACAGAACCATCCGTAAGGACCTAAGGAACAATTTCTATAGCCTCACCCTGATCCACACCACCTTTTTTAGCATTTAGGGGCCACTCAATAGGAATTAGACAAATTTTTTACTTTTTTATATGTTAGCACATGAATTTATTGGTGATATGACTTCTAGATATTTTTCCCCAAAACCTTTACAAAACCATCCGTAAGGACCTGTGGAACAATTCATATAGCCTCACCATGATCCACAACACTTTTTTCGCATTTAAGTGCCACTCAATATGAATAAGACAAATTTCTCAATTTTTCATGTGTCTTAGCCCATAGATTTCTTGGTGATATGGCTTCCGGACAATTTTTTTTCAAAATCTTTATAATACCATCTAGAAGCACCTCAGGAATAATCCTTATAGCCTCACCATAATCCACATTATTTTTTAACATTTAGGGGTCACTCAATATGAATTAGACAATTTTCTAAGTTTTTCGTGTGTGTTAGCCCATGAATTTTTTGATTGACTTTCATACACTCTTTTTCAAAACCTTTACAAAACCATGTGTAAGAACCTGAGGAAAAATTCCCATAGCATCACCGTGATCTACACCAATTTTTTTAGCATTTAAGGGACAAATAATATATAGGAGTTAGATGATTTTCTAAGTTTTACGTGTGTGTTAGTGTCACGCCCCGAGCCTACACCCGGGGTGTGACCGACACTCGAGAACCATTGCTGGCCCAAGCGAACCCTTGGCCTGACTTACTTACTCAGCGGAAAGACTCTAAGCACTATTACAATGATCAAATGCACTTACTCAATTGTTAAATAAAATAACTTAGAATATTTAAAAGTCAATATTCAACTTGGCCAAAATGGCAACTCAAGTCTTAACATATGAAATGATAATGTAAAGACAACTGAACTACTAATTGTCTATGAAGCCTCTAAAACAAAGAGGGATGTCGGGAGAAGACCCTCGATCATCCTAACAAGTGAAAAGCTAAACAACTATGAAAAGGACCCTCCGAAAAGCGATGAGGCTCACCAACTGACTCTGAGTGCTCAACCTAATCAACGAGGCGCTGGATGTTGATCCTGGTTACCTGCGTCTGCATCATAAGACGATGCAAGCACTCTGGCATCAGTACATTAAATGTACGAATATACGAGTTGGAATGATAAACATAACTTAAGCTTGAAAAGAGTCTGAAAGGAACACTTACCTTGGCTTTACTCAACTCATAAATAACTTAACTCAAAATGCAGTGTAAAATAACAATAATAGTGCAATTTATACAAAGCATTTAGAACATTAAATAACAACTCAATTTGTTAAAGATATGCTATAACAAACTCAACCTAACTCATATATCAAAGTAATATAGTTTTTTGTGGGAGTTTCTTTAACCGACAACCACCACTATGAGCCTAAGTGGTGATACAACGTCTTGCCCACGCAGCCAGAACTGTCATGTACTTTGCCGTCATATAGAACGCCTTAACTAAGTGGATCCACTAGTCTATGCTAAAAGAATCTTAAGGAGTCATCTAAAGGGTATGATCTTTTACTACCCATGATGGCTACATGGTTTATGGAGACGTGAGTTATCTGAACTCAAACTCGTCCCTATATCGGTGCTCAATACTACTCTCAAAATATACTAAGCTCATATGTTTGTAAAAACAAAACTCTTTCTTTGGTTTGAGATAATTACTCAAAAACTTAGCTTAAAAGCTCTTCTTGGAAATCTCAGTTTCCTTTCTTGCTCAAATGTGAAAACATTTTAACTCTTGGGAATACTTAGTTCCCATATAATCTTTGAAGAATGAACTTTACTTTTTACTGAAAACTAGATCAAAGGCTCTTTTGGAAATCAAGATTTTCTTTCTTCTTTAAATGTGAAAACATTTACTCTTTGGGAATACAGAGTCCCGATATACTCTTTTGAAGAAATGAACTTCAAACTTTACTCTTTACTCAACTCCAAACTCAAGTCTTAAAACAAAGTTAAAACATTTGTAAAAGACTTTTGGAAAACTTTATGAACTCCTCTTAACTTGACTCTTGACTTCTCTTGACTTGACTCTTAACTTCTATTTACTTGACTCTTAACTTTCTTTGAATTGAATTATGTATTCAAGGATTGAGATTTGTGATAGGAAAGATCTCATGATGTTTAGGAATGATTTTAGATAGCTAAACATGAGAAATGATCAAGAAATCACTGCCTGGAAACTAGTCCGCGACGTGGAGGTATATTTAAATTTTGGTCGCGAAAATAATTTTTGAGGCAGAACGGTCTGTGACCGCTCCGCTCCGCGAAGAGACTTTTTGCAAAATTTTGGGACACGTCCGCGACGCGGACAAGGGCTCCAGATTTGCTCGATTTTTTCCTTCTTTCATTTTACAGTTCCAATTCACCTAAACTCGACTATTCATCTCAATTTTTCTTTAGATTCAGATACCCAGCATATGTACCCATGAACCTAACTCAAAACAACTCTAAAACTCGACGTAAAGATCTCAGAAACTTCTCAATTCAGCCCAATTCAAGAACGAAAAACAAATTTAAGAACACCATTCAAGATTCATCAACTTTCAAGAACGAACTTCGCTGAAATAAACGTGATTGGCGCGAGGATGAACGAACTCAACGCTATGAAAGACTCACATACCTCTTTAGGGATCAACCCTTGTCGAAATCCACAAGCTAAACCTTCAAGAACGACGAACTTTGCTCTTTCTCTTCTTTTCTCCTCTTGCATTCTTTCTCCAAAAACCCTAGTGTAAATTTTCAATTGTCTAAACTGAACCCCAATTTAATTGCTAAAAACAAATTATCTTAATTGGGTGGTGAAAAGACAATAATGCCCTTCTAAAATACTGATTGGACTTTCCTCGTTTGAACAACCCAACTTTCAATGGGCATAACTTACTCATACGAACTTGGAATCGCGCAAACTCGGCGGCGTTGGAAAGATCATTCCAAGATCTTTTCTAAGATATCTGGAAACACACCTAACTCATCCTGATCTAGGAGTTATGGTCGTTTGAAGTTGACTAAAAAACTCAAACTTAACCAATTTTCCAGATTTTTTATTATTTCCAAAAATTACTCTTTCTAATTCTATCTCTTTCTAGTTCTTTCAATTTGCGAGATGTTACAGTTAGCCCATGAATTTTTTGGTGATAAGACTTTCAGACACTTTTTTCAAACCTTTACAGAACCATGCATACGAACTGGGGGAACACATAATAAAGCCTCACCATGATCCAAGCCACTTTTTTTTTAGCATTTAGGGGTCACTCAAGAGGAATTAAGTGATTTCTTAGTTCTACATGTGTGTTAGCCCATCGATTTTTTGGTGATATGACTTCCAGTTACTTTTGTTTTTACAGAATCATCCGTAAGGACCCGGGGAACATTTCCTATAGCCTCACCATAATGTACACCACTTTTTTTTTAGCATTAACGGGCCACTCAATAGGGATTGGGAGATTCTCTTAGATTTTCATGTGTGTTAAGCCCGTGAATTTTTTGGTGATATGGCTTTTGAGAAATTTTTTTCCAGACACTTTACAGAACCATCCATAAGGACTTGGAGAACAATTCATTTAGCTTCATCATGATCCACACTATATTTTTTAGCATGAAGGGACCACTCAGCATGAAATAGATGATTTTCTCAATTTTTCGTATGCGTTAGCCCATGCATTTTTTGGTGATAAGGCTTCTGGGAAATTTTCTCCACAACCTTTATTGAACCATCCATAAGGACATGAGAATTAATTCTTATAGCCTCACCATGATCCACACCACTTCTTTTAAAATTAAGGGGCCACTCAATGAGAATTAAACAATTTTCTTAGTTTTTTGTGTGTTAGCGCATGGATTTTCTTGTGATATGACTTTCAGACACTTTTTTCCAGAACCTTTGCAGAACCATTTGTAACGACTTGGGGAACAATTAATATAGCCTCACCATAATCTACACCACTTTTTTAGCATATAGGGGCAGCTCAACAGAAATTAGGTGATTTTTCTCAACTCTTTGTGTATAACGTCCATTGATATGTTTGGTGATATGTCTTCTGAACACTTTTGTTCTAGAACCTTTATAGAACCATCTGTAAGGAATCGGGAAACAATTCCTATACCCTCACCATGATTCACGCCACTTATTTTTAGCATTTATTAGTCACTCAACATGAATTAGGCAATTTTCTCAATTTTTTGTATGTATTAACCTATGGATTTTTTGGTGATATGTCATCCGGGTAATTTTTTTCCAGATCTTTTATAGGACCACTCGTATGGACCTGGAAAACAATTTCTATATCCTCAACATGATCCATACCACTTTTTTCACATTTATGGGCCACTCAACAAGAATTAGGCGATAATCTCAATCCACTCTTTTTTTAGCATTTAGGGGCCACTAACCAAGTATTATAAGATTTTCTTAGTTTTTTTTTGTGTGAGCTAGCCCATAGATTTTTGGGTGATATAGTTTTAGAGCACTTTTTTTTTTCAAAATCTTTACAGAACCATACGTAAGGATATGGGGAACAATTCCTAAAGCTTCACCATGATCCAAACAACTTTTTTTAACATTTAGGTTTCACTCAACATGAATTAGGGGTTATCTCAGTTTTTTTTGAAATTACGTTCTAGATTTTTTAGCGATATGGATTCCGAAGACTTTTTTTTTTCAAAATCCTTACTAAACCATCTATAAGGACTTGAGGAACAACTTATATATCATCACGATGATCCACACCATTTTTTTAGTATTTAAGAGCTACTCAACATGAATTAGGCAAGAACCTTTGAGAGCTAATCTTAACAACACAGGAGGAAGTCCACCAATAGAGGATATTAATCACCTAGAGTAGGAGAAGGAGAAAACCACTATTGGGGTCACAAGGCAGAACATTTTCAGAGGGTGGATGGATTAAGGGAGAGAGGAAGTTGAAGTTACTGATTAGGACACCCTATTTTGAGGGGTCTTGTATTATAACCTAGTTTGGTCACTTTTGAGTCGATCAGGATGTTTTGTTGCTTTGGTAGTGTACTTATTTGAGCCCACTATTTTAGATGATATAATAAAGGATCTCGAGTAAAAAAAATTTTTTACGAAAAAAAACTTGAATTAGGCGATTTTCTCAATTTTTTTTGTGTTAGCCCATGAATATCTTGGTGATATGACTTTCGAATAATATTTTTGCGAAACCTTAATGTAATTTTCTGTAAGGATTTGGGGGAGCAGTACATATAGTCTCACCATTTATAGAGTGATTTTTGGGCATTTAGAGGCAAATTTACAAGAATTAGGCGATTTTCTGAGTTTTCCTTGTGTGTTTTTCAGGAATATTTTGGTGATGACTTTTGGGCAATTTTTTTGTGAAGCCCTTACGGAACCCTCAGTAGGGAGTAGGGAGTAGGGATTTGGGGTAGCAGTACATATAGTCTCACCAATTTCAGAGTGATTTTTGAACATTTATGGGTCAATTTAAAGGAATTAGGAGATTTTCTCTATTTTTCGTGTGTGTTATCCCATGATATTTTTGTGATATGATTTCCAGACGATTTTTTTGTGAAATTTTTATAGAACCCTCGTAGAGAGTTAGGGAAGCAATACGTACAATCTCACCATATTTTGTCACAAATATTTGACAACTCCTAGACGTAACACGGTGCTTAGAGTCACGAGTAACCTCAGGCTAACCCATTATACTTGCATAGTCATGATAAACTAAATATAGAATGAATATGGCTGAGCGGAAGTATAATTATTGAATACTAGTTCAATATAATTTTTTAACAAAGTTTTGTCTACAACAATTGTAATGTAAAAAGAATCTGGAATAGAATGGACTGAATACAACAATTCTAACTGACTATTTATTAAGCCTCTACTAATACAAATTATAATAAGTCAAGGCATAACCCTGTCAATACATGTAAATAGAAATAACATACTAAAACTACAAACTGACTTGAGTGCTCAAAATAAGAGAATTCATCACTTTCTAGTTGGAAGCTGCGATACGATGGACTAGAATCATGATAGTAAGAATCTGAACCTACATCACATGAAAAATGTAGGCACAAAAGGTATTTTAATCGGTGCTTTGAATATACTGAGATATATGTATGATTATTTGTAAAGTTGGACATGATGAATCAAAGACGTTAAATTGAATATGAAAATGAAATAACTGAGTGTAAGGTCAAAGCAATATTTTTAAAATCATAACATAAGTTTAAATCATAGTCTATGAGGAAGTCATAAAATACTTCGAAGAAAACATAGTTTTTTTGTGGGATATTTATCATAAAAGGCATTGAATCAATAATGAAGACATTGAATATGTAACGATACAGATCGCTAGTGATATTCTCCATTTTAGGTCTAGACCCGCACAACTGTAAAACGCATCATTAGCTGGTAAGACCTACTTATTTATATATCCAATGTCTCTCCTATGTTTTGTCGATGTGGTACTTTTTATCTTTAGATATGTGTCATATACACCTCCACTATGGACTCAGCCTCTTCGTTGAGGTTTGCCCCACCGCATGAAATTTTTCTAGGCTCGGCACTGAGGTTTTCCCCGCCTCACCATAATTTGCCTAAACTCAATTGAAATCTGGCTCACATCGACTAGGCTGACAAATGAGTAGCTCTGATACCATTTGTAATGGCCCAACCTACTAGTGGCATTGTCCATTTTGGGCTTAAACGTTGTGGCTCATTTATGTAGTTTCCCTTAGAAAAAATATCTTTTGGGCTTGATACATTCATAAAGGGTGTTAGCTAGATGAGTCGGCCCATCAGTTAACCTAATCCTAAACCCTAATTCTATCTATATAAACGACATTACGGGTTGAAAAAAAACTCTAAATCTTCCAGAGAACGGCGAGAGTTATCTCTGGACCACTCAATGATTTTTTGGCAGTGAAATTAGGAAATTTATCCAATCAAGTGAGGATTTCTGATAACTAGTGAATCAAGTCGTGATTGTTGCAGACGATCCAGCTACGCTAAGGAGAACTATTGTAAGTCTCAAAACTAGTATTTAATCGTTATATTACAAGTTTACAATTATTAATTGAAGTATGAGAGACGAGGTTTAAACTATTCCGATGTAGTATAAAGAAAAATAAAAAAAATTGAAGTGTTTAAAAGGATATTTTATAAATTGTTAAGAACAAGATACATGTAATTTTTCACCTTAGATTAAAGCACGTGTTCTATGCCTAAATCCCCGTCTTAAATGAAGTCATAATATAACAATATAAAAGAGGTAAACAATATTAGACATCACATTATCATTATATTAGACCCGATCCATCCTAACCCACTTTTTTTTATTAAAAAAATAATCTTAGATTACTTCATCAAATATATCTGATATATATTAAGCATATATTTATTTGGTACTTCTTTATCAGCATTTGGTACAACAAATTCAACTTTGTTATAATCATATTCCCTACATGAAAAAAGCAATCTAGTAATTCCATCTCTTCTAAATTTGAAATCTTTTGGATGATCTATAGTTGCCACTGTTATAGCATATTCAATTATATCAAATATTTTTGGATGTATTAACACAAAATTTAATAACTTTTTGTTGACTTAAAAGAAAATGATATTTAGAAGAAAAAAATTTACACGTGCAAGTCACGTGACTGATCAGTATATGAGAGTAGTTCACTTTTAAAAGTATTTGTATATATGATATAATTTAAGTTGTATATATACTTTAGGGATATTTTTCAGTTTTCATTATTTAAGCCAACTATGACAGGTAAGACATAAAATAGTATCGAGATGGAAACTTTTGATTGGTAGATATATGCAAAAGTTCTTTTATTTATATTTTTATTTCACCTTATTATCAAGGTAATTTTAAAAATGATCATCTCATGACTCTCTTATTATCACAATTTTGAGATCATTATAGAAATTCATAAACTTGAAACGATAGATCCGTCTCAATCTAGGATTAAATGATACACGTGTTGATAAGAAGTAGCATACACTCAATGAAAAATTAAGTCGTAGGCAAGTTAACCCAAACACAACCCAACAAAAGGAATAAGGTAAAACAAACCAGAAAAAGGAAATGTCCATAGTATATATCATATAGTATACTTAGGATCTTCTCTGAATTTGAAAGGGTGAAGTTTTCTTGTAATTAGAAATAGTTGAGTTTCACTATTACTATCATCTACATAAAATCAATTTTGTCTATATATTAATTATTCAAATAATAATCCAAAAAATTCAAACTTCTTTAAATTTTTGTGACTTTCTTTCTTTGTTCCTTTATAAAAACACTAAATCAAGAATCAAGAAAACAAGGTACTTTTTTTTGTTATTTTTTCTCTTGGTATGATTTTTTAGAATATGGTTTACATGCAAAGAATGGAATGTATATGTTTATAATTAAGGAAAAAATATTTGATTTGGATTCCTTTTTTTCCAGGAAGATGGATGATTTTGATAAACGTCAAGCTAGTATGAAGAGTGTTTTGACATGTGGAATTTGCAAAAAGTTATGCAAAGATGTCACAATTATTGAAGAATGTTGTCACAGATGTGAGAAAATTTTAATCTTTTTAATTAATTTAATATTTTGGGGGTTTATTCTTTTTATTTGAGTGATGTTGATAAATTATTTGTTCTTGTGATTTCATGATCTTTAAGTTTAGATGTTCTTTGTTACATTCTTTTTTATGTTTTATTTATTGCTCATCAAGGCGGAGTTATCGAAACAATCTTTCAATCTCTGTCGTCTGTGGTCAATATCCTCAAACCTACTTTGTGAGACTACTAGTGTAGGTGATTGTTGTAATTTTTTGGGTTTCCTTTTTTTAAAAGTATCACTGATTTCGATAAATAATTTGTTCTTGTCATTTCACTCTTGAATTTTTGATATTTTTTCCGTTATTTCCAATGTTTTTTTAAAAGATTAATTTAGATGTGATCTTTTGGGGGTCATTTTTTCGTTTGATTGATGTTGATAAATCATTGTACTGGTGATTTCATGATCTAGAATTTTTGAATTTTTTTAATTTCTTTCCATTTTTTTAACTTCTTTTTACAAATAATATAAATTTTGATTTTTTAATTTTAGTGGTTTCTTTTTTTATTTTAGTGATTTTGATAAATCATCTGTCCTTGTGAATTGAGTTGAATTGAATTTGTGTCATTTACAAAGTTTATGTGATCTAGGTCTTTATTATGTTTCTTGATTAAACACTTTATTTATTTATTAACTTTCTTTATGATCAATTTGTTGCATTTGACCCTAGTCACTAACACTATTGTATTTTTATGTATAATTTGGGATTTTATGAATGATAGATACTCAAAGGTTGAGAAATTATTTATTCTTGTGATTTTATGATCTTAAAGTTTAAATTTTCTTTATTACGTTCTTTTTTATGTTCTTTTATCTCTCATCAAGGCGAAGTTATCGAAATAATTTTTCAATCTCTATCATCTGCCGTAGATAACTTCAAACCCACTTTGTGAGACTACTTGTGTAGGTGGTTGTTGTAATTTCTTGGGTTTCCTTTTTGTAATAAATAAAAAATTGGTGATTTTGATAAATAATTTATTCTTGTCATTTCACAATCTTGAATTTTCGATATTGTTTTCGTTCTTTCCAATGTTTTTTTAAAAGATTAATTTAAATGTAATTTTTTGGGGGTTCATTTTTTATTTGATTGATGTTAATAAATCATTTGTACTTGTGATTTCATGATCTTGAATTTTTGAACTTTTTTATTTTATTTTTTTTAAAAATGATCTTAAATTTTGATTTTTTTATTTTGAGGGTATTTTTTTTTAGTGATTTTGATAAATCATTTGTTCTTGTGAATTGAATTGAAATTGTGTCATTTTCAAGGTTTTTTTTTTTTTAATGGAATTTGATTAATTTATGTTTAATATTTTTTTACAGTTTGCAAGAATTGCATAATGAGGAAGGTAAAAGAAGAGAAATTGAAAGTTTGTCCAGAATGCAATACAGATTTAGGTGTTGCCCCTTGGCAGAAAATCAGGTATATTCTCCAATTTTGATTTTTTATACGTTTTTTTAAATATTTTGAATTATTAATTATTCCGATTCATGTCTTTTTTTTTCTTCTAATAAGTAAATTTTATTTGAAAAGGCATGAAATCATATCACATAATGTGGAACAAAGAGAGTTGTATAGTCCCTTCGTTGTTTTTTATGTGAAAGTGTTACCGTTTAGAGAGTCAAAACAATTTTTTTCTTTGACTATAGTTTTCACAATTTTTTTAAAAATATTTTGAATAATTCTTTATGTTGTTGACTTACAATATTTTTCAAATATGTACTTTTTTTAAAAAAGTTTTGAAGAATTTGTATCCGAATCAATAGTGAAATTAAGTATTTTGACTGTCATATGTTGACTATATGCTTAAATTGTAAGAATAATAATACACTTCTAATGTAACCCTAGATTACTCTTCTATATGTCTATGGTGATTAGAATGCTCTTTATATCTGTGTTGATGAAGAATAACATGTACTTGGTAAAACAAGTTAAGGTTGTATCAAAATTGACCTAGACACCACTCTTTTTCAAAATGTAAAATGGTCCATGTTTTTAATTTTTTTTTTTTTTTTTTTACCCTCCCCCTAGGAGCTCCCACCCTTTTTCTCCCTTGGTGACTCGAACTCGCAACCTTCGGGTTGAAAGTGAGGGGTGCTTACCATCTAACAACTCCCTCTCATCAATTTGTCATTGTGGTGGTGTAGATACTATTTGAGTTTAGGGGTTCTGAATTACAAGATTTTGACTCTAGGTTTATGTCAAATAAGTAGACAGAATTGTAATTCCATTATGTGTGTGTGTGCGTGCATGTGTGCGTGTGTGTGCGCGTGCGTGCGTGCGTGTGTGTGCGCGTGCTTGCGTGCGTGTGAGAGAGAAAAGTAAGTATTGATATAACATTATATAATGCTTAATTTCCAGGCCTGATCACCAAATGCAAGGGATCAGAGACATGGTGTCAAGTAAAATAAGAGAATTTATTGAGCAGGGACTAATCGAAAAATCGAAAAAAAGCGAACCCAAAAAGTTAGCTCGTGAGGATATTGATCTTAATAAAATTCCTGACATGCTCATTGATATTCCACCATCACCACCTCCTCCTCCTCCTCCTGTTGTCGCTACAAGTTCCAGAAGAAAAGAGAAATCAATTTATTCCATCGTAAATGCTACACCACTTGTTGATAATGATGATGATGAAGAAGAAGAAGAAGAAGAAGATGAGGAGTATGTGCCTTCAGACGAGGAGTATGTGCCTTCGCCAAAAGTTAAGGAACACAAAGTTTGCAAGCAAAACATTAAAAGATTGGATGTTATTCAAGCTACAGAAGCGCCATCAAGAAGTAATAATAATATTGATAAAGGAAAAGGAAAAACGGGACGATGCAGAAGAAAGAAAAAAGAAACAAATATTCCTCCTCCTCCTCCTGTTAGCGGTAGTGGTGATAGTGGTAGTGGTGGAACAAATACTAATGTGGCACAAGTTCAAGTTACCACTGAGACAGCAGGAGGTACAAACAATGATATTACAACAGTAGTCAATGAAAGAGTCCATCCTATTTGGTTCAGTTTGGTTGCATGTGAAAAGCAGTGAGTTTAATTCTATGCCTTTCAATTTTATGCATTACTCTTATGTATATCATTTTGATTTATGTGACAGTGTTTAACTAGATATGACTGTTTCAGGGAAGGTCATTCACCCTTACCACAGATTTCTACCCGCTACATAAAGATCAAGTAAGTATTATTACATTTGAATATATATACTCACAAAAATATTATGCATGTGACTAGGAGATCCCAAGTTTGAGCTGTGGAAACAGTCTCTTTCAGAAATGCAGGATAAGACTACGTATAATGAACCTTAATGGTCTGGCCTTTTTCTGGACCTCGTATAGCAAGAGTATAATGGAAGTGCTTCCCCCCCCCCCCACTCTC
>NW_006239308.1:531653-537871 GCF_000226075.1 Solanum tuberosum | reverse complement strand
CCTCGTATAGCAAGAGTATAATGGGGGTGCTCCCCCCCCCCCCCAACCTCCTCTCCTCTTTTTTTTTTTTTGAAATTATACATCTTTTTACTTTCCAAAATACCTCTTAACTTCAATTAATATGTTATACATATTTTCTGGTTAAATAGGGATGCGAACAAGCCGTCTTCCTACATAAAGAAGTACCTTGCACATAAATTGAGTCTCCAGAGCGAAGACGAGGTAATGAAATACGTGTATTGTCATTCAAAATCTGCTCTAGTACCTTCTGCATTACACTTGATTATTATTTCTGAATTTCTGATCCTAATAATTTGAAATGTAGGTGGAGCTTCGCATGTTAGGAATGCCGATTCGTCCTGATTTGCCTATCAAAGATCTAGAAAAATTGTGGTTACGTGTAGCACCTCACTCTGGAAAAAGCTCAGTAAAAGTTGGATCTTCTGCCGAAGAACTTGTCATGGTCTTGAAATATTCTCGATCACACCCAAAATTGAATTAGTGTGTTAAGAATGTACAATATTTTAGCTTCTCCTTCCCTTAAACATTCAAATTTCTCAAGGAGAAAACTTCTTGTTGCATGTTGTTAAACACCTTTAATTATATTTGTGTGTGTTTTTTTATAAACTCGATCAGACGTTTTTGAGTTACTTATTTTGCACTCTAGCTATCAGTTGTTTATTATGAATTGTGTGGGTTTTTTTTTTTTTCATTTTATCTTAAGAATTGTTAGGTTGCATTTCTTTTTTAGATATTGACCGTCAGAGCCAGGGACGAATCTACATCGGACGAATTTACATGGGACGAATCGTCATGTATTGAAATCAGTGGCATAGCTACATAGATCGACCCAAGGATGGTCATATGAACACTCATTATCAATAACTTATTTTATGCATATATAAATAATACTGACATCAAAGTTAACAGGTTGAAATGCTAAGTTGGTTCGGACACCAATAAGAGAGGGCTTTATCCACATGTATGATCATGCTTGGTGTTCATCTTTTGCTGGGGATTGATTCTTGAGACAAAATTGTTCAACATATTGTTTTTTCACGTTACTATCAAACTTCATGAATTTTATTTCCCCATTGATTATTTCAATATATGTCTTGATCGTGAGATCAGTTATTTTCTCGCCAAATTTATATCACCTCGATTTCGATTCTAAAATTCTTTTCCTTTCCCTTGAAACCTGCTCATATGAACACATTCTAGTTAAATTTGAGAAAACTTGGTTCTGAGAAGAATTCTTTGATAAACTTCTATAACATGAATCTGAATTTCCAAATATCATTTTTCACTTTAAAAACAAAAAATTATACTTTTTTTGATCTTCACAATGAAACATGGCCAAACGTCTTAGTTTATGAGCTATGGATCACATTTTTTCTTGGCTATTGTGTTCTGAATATATTACTTATATAGAGTTTGGAGAAAAATTACTTTTTTTCTGCCAAACTAGTAAGTTAAGGGATGGCTCCGCCCTTGTATCTATACGGTAGGGATGTCAATTGGACGGGTTGGGTCATATTTGAGTGGGTCAAATGGGTCAAGATCCAACCCAACCCAAATTTGTTTGGGTCAAAACAGATCAAGTAATGGGTCATAACCCAATCCGTCCAATTTTTATTAAGTTTTAATTGTTTTTTAAAAAGATTTTAGTACCTAATAAAAACAAATTATTTATTATGGCTATATATAACATATTAAATTGGTCGAATGACCTTTGAGACCCTTGTACTTGGCTCCGTTTGTCGGTTGAACCATCCTACTCATCACTTTGCCAACTAAACCCTTAAACCTATCAGAACACAACATTTTAAGACTTTCTCTCCCACCTCAACTGAGTAGGAGGGTTCAATTTGGACTACATATCTACTCAATTTTTAATGGATTGAAATGAGCTGACCCCAACAGATTGAGTTTTATTTTGTCATCCTTAATAATCTATAGAAATGAAAAAGGAAATTGTACTAACCAGTTGAGTAAATCCAAGTGAAGCTCTAAATCAGTGATGTATGTGAGATTATGCATTTCCTTTAAGGAAGGGGATATGCTATGATCCAAAATTATCTCTTCACCAACATGCCAATAACTCCAAAAAAAATCTCCAAGTTTTTGAATCAGTCTTGTTTGAACCTCGAAATCATGTTTGTTTACTACTCTCAAAACTTTCACTCCTAATCTTTCAAGCCTTTGTTTGAATCTAACATTCCCAACTCTTGGCCCTGAGTATGAAAATACACAAAGGGGAATAACACGTCCATCTTCGCGTAAATCCAAATCATATGCATTGTGACGTGCTTGTAAGTTGTAACATATCTCCATAACGTATTAGCTCTGCTTGTAACAGGGGATCAATAGGATCATCAATCATTTCGACCATGAATATCTTCCATTTGTATGCTAATTGTGTTTCATCGTCATGGAATTTGTTTTCTTTTCTTCGTAGCTTTGAAATTGGATATATGGAGTTTTTAGTAGTATTTTCTCTGTTTCTTTGGCCAGGGAAAAAGAATTTAGTACTCTATGGAATGGTTTTGTTTATTTGAGGAGAGAATTATTCTGGAATAAGAAATGATCATTGTATTAGAGATTGGGATAAGAAGAATTGCACTTTGGTGTGTTGGAAAAATAATGTGCGTGTTGATCTGCTGAATTTGTAGCTTTATATAGAGTCTCTTACTCCAAAGGTCACGGTTCGAAATTCAATGGATAATGGATCTAATACTCTACTTTACTCTACTTGAATACTATCACATTGGAACTTGTGACATCTATCTAACCTACGCATGATAAAGTTATGCTTTAACAACTAGAATATGATGATTAATAGACCTGCCCCTCTACGTTTCTCTACTTTAATACTCTTTGATAGTGTTAGGACCTGTGACGTGCATCTAATCTATGCATAACAACCAGAATATGATGATTATATATTTTTGTTTACTAGGGAAATGATTTAGCTACTTTTGAAATTATTAGGATGCTAGTTGGCATTAAAGTAACATTAATCAATTGAGCACATTAGTGTTTCTAAATGAATAATTTTTTAAAAAGGACCTACTTTTATATATTAGCAGCCGATAATGTTGAAAGTGGTTAGAGATTCAATTTTGAAAATATTACATTGGAATCAAGAAGATTTAGGTTTGCTGTGATTTAATTAATAAGTAGTACATTGGAATAAAGAATGACTCTTTTTTAGCAACTCTTTAATTTCAGATTTTTATATGACATGTTTAAAATTATAAGATTAAAAATTTTAATCTAAGACATTCAAGTCTTTCATAGTGTCTTAAATTCCGTATCAAGTTAAAAACAAATAAATAAATTAAAACGGAAGAAGTAACTGACTTAGACAACAATTTTTTTTGTTGTTTTATTCACTGTTATGATTTTCTAGAATCTTTTTCCTTTTCCATGAAACCTGCTGCTCACATATAATGAACATTTAGTTACAAAACTTGCGCGTCTAGGCCCAAAGTGGAAAATAACTTAAAGATGGTATCAAAGAAGGAATCTCCCTTAGTACAATGGCAGGACAAACCTCGGCGAGGATGCTCAATTAATCCCTATGGGGTGTATGTGATGCCCTTGACAAAAGGCAAGCCTCTGAATAAAGGGTACAAATTTCACCTTAGGCGAATCCACGTCAAAATATGTGAGATTATGTATATTGAGCAATGTTATAAGTATTTATAATAGCTAAAGTACCCAAGCTATGTCCTGTTATTGTTATGCTTATTTCCTTATCGAATGCATCGTAACATGCTTATAACATATCACCATAACGTATTGGCTCTGCTCGTAACAGGGGATCGATAGGATCAAGCATCCCTTTCCAAACATTTCGACAATAATATAATTGTTGCTAAATATTAAGCTGTAATAATAAATATGAGTATTTATAATTGACATTGTTTAAATGCCGCGAAAATCTTTAGTGACTCTAGATGCAATGATATTAACTCAATTGTCCGCTAAATTTCTCTTTTGTTGTATGGTAGAAAAAAAATTAGGTTGATGTTTGGCTTTCCAAAGTTTTAAAAAAAAATAGTCTTTGTAAGCTATTATGAACTACAATTAGAAGCAACCATTAGTTATATATTATTATTATTGCACTTAATGGTTGTAATTGACAGCTATAAAAGTCTTCGATAGAATTTAGAGACTGCATATTATAAAAAGATCATATTAGAGAGTTATGAACATTAAATCTTTGGGTGAAGTTGACCGGGGCAGGTCAATGCCTTTAAAAATGAGGTGTTCCTTTTAGGCTCTCAAATTTGTGGGGCCCTAAATTTTTTTTTAGTAATAGTAGATTTCTCATAAGTCATTTTTAACAAAAGAAAATTTGTATTGTGTTATTCATTTTATTTGTCTTTTTTAGTTCGTTTTGAAACATTAAAGAATGTTTCTTTTATTTTTGTCAATTTTTAAATATAACTTCCACATAACATCTTTAAGATCACAAGATTAAAAAGTATATATATATTGTAGAATTCAATTATTCTATGTATGTTCACATTTGTTGTAGTTTCGATTGGTTACCTATGACAATTCATTAAGATCATATATGTTTAAATTTTGATATTCAAACAAAATGAAAAACAAACATCACTCTTAACAAAGTCAATATAAGTAAATTAGTTATGAGTGTTTTGTTTCAAATTATAAGGAATACTATTACCAACTTAGGTATATAACATGTGTGCTTAAAGTCATTTAAGATTTACAATAATAATAAAAATAGCATATCTAGTATAATTTTAGAAGTGCAATAAAATAATTACATTGATTGCACTACCTTTTTGCCTTTTTTGCATTGTGAGATATGTTGCATTAAGATACTCATTGAACTGATTCCCACAAGTTTTGAAAACATTACTCATTTTCTGTTTAAGAAAATGATTTTTGGAAGTAGCAAAATCCAAACTAAGGTATCACTTGAAGAAAAATGTACATCCAGAACTCACAATATAGAATTCAATTATTCAATGTATGTTCACATCCGTTGTAGTTTCAATTGGTTACATATAACAATTCATTAAGATTATATATGTTTAAATTTTGATATTCAAACAAAATGAAAAAACCATTACTCTTAACAAAGTCAATATAAGTATATTAGTAAGTATTTTTGTTTCAAATTATAAGGAATACTATCAACAAATTAGGTATATAATATGTGTGCTTAAAGTCATTTAAAATTTACAACAATAATAAAATAATAAATCTAGTATAATTTTACAAGTAGATCTGAGAAGAGTAGTGTCTAGTTTTACCTCTACCAAATAGTGGTCTCAATTTGTAATGATAAGTTTGAAGAAATTTCACGAGTAGCTTGTTTTGACACTGTCACATATACTTACTTTTTTATTTAAAAAATCATATATATCCACTTCAGATTTTTGGGTGTGTCTGAAGTTAGGTTGACAAAATCAAATTTCAGATAAAATGTCTGAAATTCCATGAGTGACATTCATGTATTTCTACCTAAAGTTCAGGAATAAACGATTGAACTTCAATCAATATTTACTTAAACTCTAGCTATATGATAGAAGTTGTCTGAAGCGGGATGCACATGCAAAAAATTTAAATAGAGGACACAAGTTAAATGACAACGTCAAAATCGGACTTAATTCACTGCTCACCACCAAAGCCCAAGTCCATTTTTCTAAAGAATGATGGATCCAGCCCATATTAACTTGGGCTTGAAAGTTGAAACAAGCAAACGAAGTCCATAAGCTAATCAAACTTAAAGGAAAATTGCACTTTTAGTCACTTGATTTTAAAGGTATGTATATTATTCTTCTGTAAAGCTAGTGATAAATGTCATTATCCACCACATACATTGCCAAGTCAAACAAATTCATAGTCCTGATTAGGGGTGTTCACGGGTTGGTTTGGATCGGTTATTGGTCAAAACCAAAACCAAACCAACTTAATCGGTTTTAAAATTATCAAAACCAAACCAAACCAAATATAATAAACATTTATCGGTTTGGTGATTATTGATTTCGGTTTGGTTTGGTTCGGTTATTCGGTTATTAACCATACACAAAAATAAAAGAAACAATTCATTTAAAATGTGAAAAAAGTGACAACAATCATTCAAAACGAAAAATAGTTAGAATGACTTAAATTACTAAACTTTCAATCACTAAATTTACTATCAATAAAGCTTTAAAATTCACTATATTGGCCTA
>NW_006239308.1:518322-529980 GCF_000226075.1 Solanum tuberosum | reverse complement strand
ATATACATGAAATCAATAAGATAAATGTTTCATCTTGGACATTTTTGCTTTCAATAAGTAAATTATAAAGAAATTTTAATGAAAATATGTATAAGATCTTTAAAAAATTTTATAAAATAATATATTAAGTATGTATATTAATAAAATATATGTATATAATTCATCAGTTCGGTTTGGTTATTTCTTCGGGTTTTTTTGAATAAAACTATAACCAAACCAAATACTATCGGTTTTCAAAAATCTAAAACCAAACCAAACCAAACCCAAATAAAATCGGTTTTATTTTATCGGTTTGGTTTGGTTTTTCGGTTTGGATCGGTTTTTATCCAAATCGTGAACACCCCTAGACTCCTGATTAAGCTACTTTATGTAATATTATGATTTTTTTTGTATTTATATATATTATTTAAATTCATAAATTTTAATTGTCTGCCTTTTTACTTTTGAACCCCAAAATAACCTCTGCCACTGCTTCTGTCATTCGGCTGAGCAAGCACTCTCTGGTGAGTACATTGTGCGCACTGGATAAATCTTCATTGTGTAATAGCATGCAAACCACATAGAGAATGTAAGCCTCATTAGGCAATTCTTATGAGACAGACTCGACTCAGAAGGGATTAAGGGGAGATCGATCCCGACTCATCCGTGTGGATGACCACCCTCCAAACCAACTGAACCTATCCGCCAAGAAATTACACTTATAAAGTAAAAAATAATAATATGTGTATATAATGTTGAATGCCTCTAGCAAAAATTCTACCTTTTAACACTATCTATTGATGTATGACATTTTGGCTCCCTTTTCTTGGACAAAATTAATACAAGATAAAGAAAAATTGAACATAAATTGTTGGTACTTTATATACCACAAATGAGGGGCAAAAAATGGTTTTGACCCATTCCTTCTTTAACAAACGTAAAAGGTAATCTTCTAGGTTTTTTTTTGTCTAGGAAGAAAAATATTTTCTATTTTTGTTACCAAAAAAGTGAAATTTAATATACTTATGAAATAAAATAAAAAAAATAGTCCACTTTCTCCTGATAACAAGGATGTGCATGTGTAAGAGATCCAAGGTTGCTTCTCTCCCATAATTTTCTCAACTTGTCTACAAAAAAATCTTATTTTATTTAGCACCAAACACAATAACTCTCCCCATTGTATGATCCAAGAAAATATATATTTATAATATTTCCATAAGGTCTTCAACAAAGGCGGAGTCAAGATTTTTATCAAGGGAGTTCAAGTTATAAAGAAGTCAACACACAAACTAGATGACGAGAATTAAACATTTATTGTATATACATAAATAGTAAAATTTTCCGTCGAAGGAGGTATGGATGAACCCCTGACTGCTAGATGGCTCCGCCCCTAGCCTCCAATGGGATCGTGTCTTTAAAATGATTTGTTTTCTTTAAGAAATATCGTATTCAAAAATAAATATTTAATACATAAATTTAAATTAATCGAATCTCAATATAAATATCGAGAATTTTGAGAAAAAAAGTTAAAAGGAGAGAAGAGGAGAGTGTAATAAATTCTTGAACACTTCTAAATTGTTGTTGTTAGTAATTAATTGGTGGCAGATTCTTTAATTTCCTTTGACTAACATTACTTTTGGTAAGGAAGTAACAGTAAAATGTCACTGATTTTTTCTCTGTAAATTTCTTAAAATGGAAAGTTTTAAAGTACTTTCCTCAGTTTTATTTTATTTAGTTTATATTGATTTGACATTCCTCTAAAGAAAAAAATATTCATTAGGAGTTTATTTCACTAAATGAATTTTTATTAATTATTTTTTTCTAATAAATTAAAGGTCTAAAACGAAGGAGTATTATTTATCTCTAAATTTTACGATTTTTGTAAAGACATAATCTCATATGGTAATGTTTTATTTATACAAAATACACTTTATTTTTTTCTCATTTAAATATAATATATCACCTAATAATTCTTTATTTATCAAAACTATCAGGTTAAACTGAAACAAAACGTTAAATATTTAAAAATAAATTTATTGTAATTAATAAATTTAATTTGTCAAAATAATTAATATTTGTGACGGCAGAGAGTAATAATAGTCATGACCCCATTATATTTAAATATAAATAGTACTATTGTATATAGTACCAGGCACATAGCTCTTTACCATTGTCTGATCCAAGAATAAATATTGTATTACATTTTTACACTAAGATCAGAATGTGATGAATATAACATAAAGGTACATTGTACACTATCAAAAATAATTTTTAATTATTTTTAAATATATATTTTTAAAAGTAATTAGCACTCTTTATAAATGTTCATAAATTCTAAAGCGACATTAATATTAATAAAAAATTTAATCTTATTTATTAATATATATGTTTATTGCCGCTAAAAATTATTTTTATTATAAGGTGATGGGGTCAACTATGTAGAGAGATGAAGAGACAAATCATTAAATTCTTTAACTTTTCAATGCCTGCTTTAATTTCTTGAAATAGTAACAATAAAAGGAGGATAAGGATTCGATCGTTTGAGTCTGAAAAAAATCTAATGAATAAATATATTAAAATCTTTTTTTTTTTTTTGAATAAATGTGTGTTTGCATTTATTGTGTTTTAACTTATTTTATTTATACTAAGTTATTAGTGAATGGAGTAAAAAATATAATAAGAATAAGTCCACTAGAGTCATAGGAATATCATTTAATTGAATGTGTACTTGACAATTTCACCATAGTTTTAAGTGTGTTTGAATGCCTTATATATCTCAATACATAACACTCCTTTTGAATTTCGATATTTAACTAAATTTTTTTAATTATAATTTTTTAGTGTGTTTGAATGCCTTAGATATCTCAATATATAATACTCCTTTTGAATTTTGATATTTAAATAAGTTTTTTTAATATATTTTTTAAATATTTTTAATAATGTATCAATTGTTGTGACTTATAGCATTTTTACGTAGTTTTCAAATATGTAAATTTTATTTCAAAAAAATTTAAACATTTCATGTCTAAATTCACTAAAATTAAACTATTTTTCTCTTTCTCCAAAGGCCAAGGAAGACACTGCATCCTTTTCCTTTGGCAGCTTTTTTGGTTTTTCAAAAATAGCGATAATTGGGGTAAAACCCGCTTTCTTCACTCCGTGAATGAGAGAGAAAGTTGCGAGATCCGAAAGTGAAAAATGCCTAGAACCCAAAACCAAAATGACCCCCCTAATTTTTCTTGATTGTGAAACACATTAAATTTACTTTCAAAATCTGAATTATAACACATAAATTGAGATAAAAAGACTAACCTAACATATTAAATTGTAATATTGATAATGTAGAAACTGAGGCAAAAAAAACTAACCTAACATATTAAATTATAATATTGATAATGTAGAAAAAATAATCATGATGGTATGTATTATTAGTGTGTATGTATAGAGAGAGCTTGAAATTTTCCATTGAATTTTCGTGGCCAATTTTTTTTCCCCACCCTATGCTCGATATTCACATATGGAAGGTTGACTAAATCTAAATTTGCGTCAGAAAATTTTATATTGAAGGATAAATTGTTCCCTAACAAAGACGATTATGTATCCATGGGAGATTTGAACCCAAAACCTCAAATTAAGAATGAAGAAGTATTTACCACTATACCACAACCCTCGTTGGTTCATGGTCAAAAATTTTAAGTAGAAAACATCAACTTCATAATTGTTTGGTTATTAGTAGAGTACTATTATAAGATATGATGAATAATGTAGTGATCCCATGAATATTTAAAGTAGTACTACACCATACTGCAAACAATTATACAATTCCAGCCCATTAAAGGGCCATTCATTCAATCACAGACAGACACAAATTATTTGATTATTATGGCAATGTACTAAATGACCAAAAATAAAAACAAATATATTATTGGTGCTATGAATGCAAAAAAAACCCATCAACAATGCACATGGCTTTGTTCCCTTAGGGGACATAGACTTTGTTATAAATAATAATTCAATGACATAAATATTCATAAAACATACAAATGGATCAATAAACAAATTTTAAAAATTGAAATACAAGATACATAGAATCTTGTTAATTGAAAAAACAAATAATAACAACAACCACAAAGAAGGGATAATTATTTAATCAAACCATTACTTTAATTAAGTAATAAGCAAGCCAGACACAATAGAGGGTTTTATGTTTATTGCATCATGTTCATTACAAATATTGTCCAAATTAAAGATCACTTCTTTAATTAACTATATACTAATTAAAATTAAAATACAAGCACATGAAAACAACAATATATTAATCTCACAAAACCTTCAACTTCAAACATTATCTATGGAGTTTTTGCACACCATCAATTGGCTTAGATCCTGCTCTTGCATTTCTCCATAGCTCTTGGTGCTGAAATTAAAAGAAAAAAAATTGTTATAATTTTGTTATAATAAATAAATTTAAATTGTTAACTTGCTTGAAACTCAAAATAAATAGAAATTAAAAAGGGGGGAAATTACCAAGTCCAATAGCTTCTGATCCTTTCATTATGCGTAAACGCTTGCATGAGTCAACAAACATCCTATAAGAGATTCAAAAAATAAAGAAGTCAGTCTCATCGTATTTAGTACGATGTAAAATCATTTCAAATTCTTTCCCTCCTATATGAACATAAGTTAATTTTCTTACAACTATATTATTCACTAACATTATTGTTAATCATATTGACGTTTTTTTATTCATCAATCAAACATCAAAATTGTTTTTACATAAAATCATTTTCGTCAAGCCAAACAAATTAAAACTTAATTTTTTTTAATTGAATAATGGGAAAAAAATGTTGATAATTAAAACACTTACTCCCAAGGTACATCTCCAACAAGCATCCAATCTCCATCTTTATCTTCATAGGTTGGCACATATTCAGAACTATTGAGGAGATCCATCAATTTGCTCTCATTCATAAAATCTATCATTCCTTGGGACCCATAATTTCCTGTATTAATTATAATTAAATACAAGTGGAAATTAATTAATTAATTAAATAAATAAAAATATTTTTTTATAGAATAATCACACACTAACATTTATTACAATATGTAAATCATAAAAGCTAGGCTGTATCAACCACTAATGAGCATGGTTCTAAGATATTAACTGTTTTTTCTTGTCATGTTTTACAAGATTTTATTCTCATAAAAAAATATTATTTAAACTTATAGAGGTCTAGCAAGTGGACATCCACAAAAGAATATAATCTGCCTGTTCTTTCTCTATTTTAATCCCTAATCACAAAAATATAGTAACAATTAATTATCTTGAAAATCTTAATATCTAATTATATCTATACACATGCTATTAGTTGTAGAATAAAGTTGTTTTCACCTAATAATTTCAAGATTGATTATTCTTTAAGGAGTATAACTTCTCAACACTAACAACATATTACCTAAAATAACAAGTTTATTTCTCATATAGTCACTTAACTAATAGCTAAGTGATCTTATTTTGTTAACATACAACTCAATGGTGAAATCAGAATTACTACTAAGAAAATTCAAGATATACAAAAAATAACTACATGAACAATCCAACATGCACAAATCACAATATAATTAATTTTCCGATAAAGAGGGTGTCAACTGACTCTCCTTCGATAAATGTAATTAGTGACTACCTCCACCATCGATAAAACTAATTTAAATACAAGATGAAATATTTTTTTATACTGACAGCGTATATACGGTACTTACCATTAGTAAAGGAGCTAAACATCTTAGCCAAAGCATCAGAAAGTTCTTGGTAACTTTTGTACATTTTCAAATCAACCTTACGTAGGTAAGGTGCACCATCCATGCAAACTTTGACAAATGCAACAGTAGTCTTCTCACTTTCTTCAGTGTTGCTCTTTTGAGCCATTACATTCTTCCTAAATGATCTCACTGGTGGCCAACCCACAACTTGTGCCCTACCAAATAAAATAAAAACGAGCCAGAAATTTTTATTAAAGGGTGTCACAATAAGCAGACACACACATGAATCAATTATATATGGTGCGTCTATATACGTAAACTAGCTAAATAGTGTAATTTTCTGGCGAAGAGGTGTCATTTAACACCCCTATATGTAATCTTTTTAAAAATAATTAATTTAAAATTATTATATTAAATTTATGTTAATTTTAGTCAAAAGCTAGTCATAGTAACATGACAAAAATAAACACTACTGTATACGGTCATATAGGTCAAACAATTTTCTTGTATCTTTGAGAAAGATGGATTTTATTTTCTATATATAGATAATAGACACCATAAAATATGGAAGAAAAAAAAAACTCTAAATCTTAAGTATATAATATTTCTTTTGAGTATATTAAATTCTCTCTAGTCAAGATTTATGACAATAATATCATAATATTGTGGAGCTAAAAACCTATAGTTGAGCAATTGTAGTACCGACAATATATGTTAATCGGACTAATTAGTGTGTCGTATACTTCAAAAAATATGCATTTCTGAAGGATCTGACACGAACACAACAATTTTGAAAGCTCCAAATGACAAAAGGTGAAAATTAAAGAGCAACACAAAAATGTCTTTTTGGATATCCTTCAATGTTTTGAATATTCTTGAAACAACTAAAAATCATTTGTATTTGTGGAAATCGAAAACAAGCTCTCTATCTTAATAAGATAGTGCTTATAAGACTACATATGTGTCACTCTCTTCTGACTATACTCATGTGAGATTATACTGAGTATGGTACTATTATTGCTGAAAGAAACCAAAAAGATGAAAGAGAAGAGTTTGATATTATTTAAGCAGCTAAGAGTAAAGAGGCATGTCAATTATTCATCAAATTTTGAACTGTATGTCACTAACTATCAGAGATTTCTCGATTATCAAAGAGCTAGAGAGAGAGACTTACTTGGCAGGTGGCTTGATTGGATCTTTGTTACAAACAACTTCTTTAGTAGTAGTAACACTATTCTTCATCTTATTATTCTCCATAGCACAAGAAATATCATCATTAGCTTGATGAAAATTGAGCTTCAAATCAACAGTCTCAGAAAATCCTCTTTTCCCATTAATCTTATTATTATTATTATTATCGCGAATTAATTCACCTCCTCCTCCTCCGCCACCACCACCACCAGGTAGTCCCAAACACAACTCAGTTTCTTTCAAATCCATCAAAAAACAAACTCTTTTTTCTTCAATAATTTTCTTCAATATGTAGTAGTAGTACTATGCAAATATTAAAAAGAGAGAGAAAGGGAAAAAAATATTGAGAGAGAAAATGCAAAAGTAATATAAGTAATAGCAACAAATGTTTAAGGGGGAACAAAGTATATGGCTTCATGTGCATATATACCCAATGGTTTCATTTTAGCTATCAACTTCTGATGAATCACTATGCGACACGTGGCGATACATGGTATGTTGATCACCTAGGGATCAAAAAGCATGTTACTAAAATAATTTAATCTTTTTTAAAAAATAAATTGTGGGGGATATGTAAAATTTTTATATTATGATACCCTAATGATTTGTCTATATCATATTTTATTTTTTAGGGTGGGGTGGGGTTTAAGTTATTTCAAGTGGATGGTGTTATTTATTTCTTTTTTAAAAAAATTGGGTAGGGAAAAAAAAGACTTGGATGGGGAATGCCATGATTAAGGTAACAAATGGGAAATTGAATAGTGGTCCAATAAAGAGCTATGATCAATCATATTTCTCTATATAACAAAAATAATAATATTGCAAAGATTAATTATAATGTAATGTATTTTCTATATCAAATATATTTGATAAGTTTCATAAATTCATGTAAAACTTGACTTCTTATGTATTGTCACTTTGCAATGACTCTAATGTGTGTTCGTTTTCTTTTTATTTAATTTTTTTTGGCATGGTAATCATTAATAATGTACTCAAATTAAGATAAATTTTAATTTTTTTTCTCAATTATACCCTTATTGTAACATTAATAATCATGAATGATTGATGGCTAGGGAAAGCCTAATTATTTTTTCAAAAAAGGTTTTTATTTTATATAAATAAATGATGTTATATTTAGGGGGGAAAGTAGGAGTACTAACTACTAATTATTCAATAACAAATGGGATTGATAATTGAATAGTGGTCCTATAAAGGACCATAATTGATAACTTCTTGATGTATATAATGTAGTCACCAAGCTATATTGTGAGATAGATTGTAGTTTATTTATCAATAAGTATAATGATTGTTCAATTAATTCAAGTAAAAATTGACTTATTATGTATTGGTTACATCCGGATAGTGGTTCCTATTCAGTCAAGATAAGCTTCTTCAGTAATCGTTTCTATTTGACAGTTTCTCCAAAAATAGCTTGATAAAATCTTCCTTAGTTCTTTATTTATCGCTTTTAGAATTTCTGTTTCATCTAAAATCACGTTGAGACCCTCGAATCTCCACCAACACTATCTCAACAAGTTATAAATAGTATAATCAACATGGTAAATATACTTTTAATCTTCATTTGGAATACAAATTCTAAAAATGAAGGACAATGTAGTTACACAATGAATTGTGTAGAGTCACTCACTTTCACACTTAATAGTAATGTTATTATCGAAGATTTTGATAGAGTAATAAGTTTTCTTCCTTGATTAAAGTTTCATATTAGAAACTCTGGAAATGAAATCGTCGATTTTGCAAAAAAACACTTTATTCTTTGAAAATAATTTTCTCAATACAAATTTAAATTAGTCAAATTCTAAAATAAATACCGAAACACTTCATAAGAAAAAAACTATTACCTTGTTTACCTATTTACACATCATAATGTAGAAAGTGAAAATACGAACCACAACTATATATTATATATGACACATTTACAATGATTAATTCTGTCATTCACCTATCTTTTATTCCAATTTAACCCCCAAAAAAACAAAAAACAAAAACAGAAAGAATCATTGCCTGACATTTTGTTTTCCACTCAATTTTTTTAAAAAAAAATTAGAAAACGAAGTGCACATTACTCTCTAGACAATAGAGAGACATTATCAGAGAGGTGAAAATATTAGATATTTGATATATATATATGGAAAAAATGTCAACTCCAAAAATGTACATTAAATTAAAACAAAAGACTTTCCCTACCTTAGAGACAGATGTGGCATTCTGTCCACCACCTCTTTCTCTCTCTAGATCATCACCATTGATGGGGTCGGTTAGTTGTTGGAGGAAACATTATACTGCAACTTGGTGTACCATCAATTTACCCTAAATATTATTACTTCCGACGTTTCAAAATAAGTGTCGTGTTTAGATTATTTTTTTCCCGTATATTAAGAACAACAGAAAATATAAGATATTCTGTTTGTTTCATATTGCTTGACTCATATTAATTTGATATAACTTTTATTAGAGATGAATTTTATTAAACTAACCTTATTAATAATGTTTTAAAACTCAAAGTTTGTCTGTTGTTATTTTATATAGCTATTAATTAATATTAAGAGATAGGGTGGGTGCGGGATAAGGAGAGACATGACTATTTTCAAGAACCAATTCAGATTTACGTTAGGTGCCCAACTAGTCATTCATCTTGTAAGGAGACTGATAGAGAAATATAGAAAAAGGAAGAACTTACGAATGATGTTTATCAACCTAGAAAAGGCTTAAGACAAAATCTCAGTGACGATTTTGAAGTGTCAATGAGGCTAAAGATGTACTTGTGGCATATACTAGGACGGCCAAGGACATGCATGATGGAATCGAGACGCTGATGAGGGCTGTGGTAGGAGATTCGAAGCATTACTTCCCAATTTTTGATGGGGTTACACTAGGGATCAAACTTTAAATCATTTTTATTTGTCATGGTGATGAATACATTAACATGACAAATTGATCAAAGTGCAGTGTCATGTTTTATGTTGTTTCTGGATGACATAATTTTGATTGCCAAGATATGTGGTGGAGTTAAAACTAATTTTGGGGGTTGGATACGTACAATTCTTGGAGTCTAAAGGATTTAAGTTGATCAGGACCAAGATAAATTACTTAGAGGGCAAGTTCAGTGACATATTGCATGGGTCTAACGTGGAAGTAAGACTTGATACATAGGTCATTCAAAAAATGGTTTCAAAGACTTCGTGCCTATTATCCAGGAAAATGGGGATATCAACAAGGATGTCACTCACCATATTAGTACAATCTTAATGAAGTAGAGGCTCACATCTAGAGTCTTATATGATAAGAAGGTGCCAAAAATTTTAAAGGCAAGTTATATCGAGTGTATTAAATCAACTATGTTATATGGAGCGAAGTGTTGGTCAGTCAAGAACACTCTCACGTTTGGAAGATAAAGTTGCGAAAATGAGGACGTTATGATGGATGTGTGGGCATAATAGGAGAGATATGATTAAAAATGAGGGTATCACAGATAAGGTGGGAGTGGCTTCGGTGAAGAAAAAGATGTGAGAAGCAAGGCTGAAATGGTTCAGACATGTGAAGAGGAAATGCATAGATGTCCTAGTGTGGACTGTGAGAGGTTGACTATGGATAGTTTCTGGAGAGATAGAGATAGACCCAAGACCGGATAAATTAGGTGATTAGATAGGACATGATGCAGTTTCAGCTTACCAAGGTTATAACCTTAGATATGAGGATACACAGGACACGAGTTAGGGTAGATGGTTAGAAGGTAATAATTCTTGTCTAGCTATCCGTTTAGACTAGTAGTAATATAGTATTATTCTTGTAGTTTCTTGTCCTTTGATTTATGCTACTACATGTTCATTCCTTGTACCTCGATTTTATCATATTAGTTTATTGCAATTTATGTTATGTTACTGTTTTTTGTTTCTTTTACTTCAATTAATACTTTTTTCCTGAATTGCTTTGAACTATTTTTCCTTGTGTCAAGAGTATATCGGCAACAGTCTCTTTACCTTTGAGATAGTAATAACTATGCATACACTCTATACACACATATATTTTTTTTCCAGATCATACTTTATAGGACTACATTTAATATGTCATTATTGTTATAGTAATGTAATTATTTAATATTATTATGTGAATTTTAGTTCATTATCTTTTCTTTTTTTTGTTGTGTGGGTGGGTGGGGCTGGGTGGGGGGCAAGGTGATATTCTTCTAGGAAGCTGCCGCCCTTCTTCTCTTATTACACATGCATGAATTATTCTTGCATTGCACGGATTTATTTTATTTAAAATAAAAATTCAATTAAGTACTATTTTATATTTTCATAATTGATCTTGCAAGCTTGCAAAAAAAATTAAAAATCTCTCTTTTAATTTCTTTCTGTCACACACATACACACACCACCCCATATGTGCATGATTGTATATGCTGTCCATTCCTTGAATATTGAATAAAAGCCAACCCCTATTTAATTTCTTTTCACATTGTTAATTGAAATATTCATATATTTGGAAGATCTGTTTAGTGAAAAATAAAGCGGTACAAGTTATTTAACAAACTTTTTTTTTTAGTTATTTAACAAACTTAAAAACTGATCATAACAGACTTAACTGTAAATATATAATTGCAATATATTATCCGATTAGTTGTAGTAAAGCCTTTTTTTAATACATGAGCTTTGGTTTGGTTTGGGGGGGGGGGGGGGGGGGTGTGGTGGGGTGGGGGTGTGGTGG
>NW_006239308.1:488123-517056 GCF_000226075.1 Solanum tuberosum | reverse complement strand
GAGGGGAATAGGGGATAGTTGTCAAGTTTCATACGACTAGGTGAAGCCATAATTTTCATAAGCAGACGCGTGGTGCTTTTACTTCTTTTATTTCTCAAGTTTTTGGTGCTATCTTATAGTTGTGTTGCTCATTGTTTGACACTTTGTTGGTGGCCATTTTGGAGAACACTTTTGTAACTCTTGTTGATTTTAGTGGAGCTTTGGCCTTGTGGTTTTTACTCTTCACACCGAAGAGGTTTTCCACGTTAAATTTGGTGTCTCGTGTGTTGATTTATTTTGCTTGCTTTGGTTGATTTGTTTGCTGCCCCAAACAGTTTTATTCTTGCATTATTTTGCCTTCTCTTGGTTCAAATAGAAGGGAAAGTTTTGACTTGGGTGTTCTTCCGCTATAGCCCTGTCGTGCACATTTATTTTGCGCTTGCCTTTCCCAACAAAGTGGTATCAGAGCATTGGGTTGTTGTTGACTATCTATTTGAATGATGGAGTCAAATATGAGCAAGATAGTTTGTTTGAATGGTAGTAATTATCATACTTGGAAAGGCAAGATGAAAGATCTTCTATTTGTCAAGAAAATGCACCTACCTGTGTTTGCTTCTAATAAACCCGAATCTATGAATGATGAGGATTGGGAATTCGAGCACTTACATGTTTGCGGCTATATTAGACAATGGGTTAAAGATAATGTGAGAAATCACATTGTTAATGAGACACATGCCAGAAGTTTTTGGGACAAGCTCGAGACACTATATGCTTCGAATACTAGCAACAATAAATTGTTTTTTTTTAAACAATTGATGAACATCAGGTATAAAGAGGGCACGCCTATTTCTGATCATATTAATGATTTTCAGGGTGTTCTTAACCAGCTGTCCAGAATGGATGTAAAATTCGATGAAGAAATTTAGGGACTATGGCTTCTTAATACTCTGCCAGACTCTTTTGAAACTCTTCGAGTTTCTTTGACTAATTTTGCTCCCAGTGGTGTTGTGACCATAGAATATGCTAAGAGTGGTGTTTTGAATGAAGAGATGAGAAGAAGATCTCAAGGCTCATATTCTTCTACTTCACACTCCGATGTTTTGGTTACTGAAGACAGGGGGAGAAGCAAGTTTAGAGGTCACAATGACAGAGATAAAAGTAGAGGAATGTCAAAGTCTAGATTTAAGAATGTTACATTTGACTATTGCCACAAGAATGGGCATATCAAGAAATATTGTTTCAGGTACAAGAGAGATATGAAACAACAAAATAAAGAAGTCTATAATGAAAATCGTGTTGCGGTTGTTGCTAACGATGACCTTCTTGTTTCTTGTGATGAAAATGCCGTCAATTTTGTTTGCGATGAGTCTAGCTGGTTTGTGGATTCTGGTGCTACTTCTCATGTTACGCCCATGAAGGAATTATTTTCTTCTTACACTCCAGGTAATTTTGGGATGTTGAAAATGAGCAACAATCATGAGGTTGCGGTTCTTGGTATTGGGACTGTTTGTTTGGAAAGTAATAGTGGTTCCAAACTAGTTCTCAATAATGTCAAGCATGCTCCATATGTTCATTTGAATTTGATTTTTGTTGGATACCTTGATGATGAAGGTTATGTTAATATCCTTGGTGCTGGCCAGTGGAAGCTTACAAGAGGTTCGGTGGTTGTAGTCCGTAGTGACAAGTTGTCTAACTTGTACATTTTTCAGGGCTCCACTTTTAGAGGCTCGGTAAATATGGTAGAGAATGATATTTCATCATTGTTATGGCATAGAAGACTGAGTCATATGAGCGAGAAGGGGATGGACAATTTGGCAAAGAAGAATTTGCTTTCTGGAGTGAAACAAGCAAAGTTGAACAAGTGTGTTCATTGCTTAGCCGGTAACAAAAAATAGTTCTTTTCAGAGTCATCCACCTTCAAGAAAGCTTGATTTGCTGGAGTTGGTTCATTCTGATTTATGTGGTCCTTTTAAGGTAAAGTCTCATGGTGGTGCACTTTACTTTGTGACTTTTATTGATGATCATTCTCACAAACTTTGGGTATTCTCTTTGAAGTCCAAGGATCAGGTACTTGATGTGTTTAAGAATTTTCAGGCCTTGGTTGAGAGACAGATAGGGAAGAAATTGAAATGCATTCGTTCTGATAATAGTGGTGAGTATATTGATCCTTTTGATAGATATTGCAGAGAGCAAGATATTCGGCATCAGAAAGCTCCTCCGAAGACTCCTCGGCTAAATGGTTTAGCGGAGAGGATGAACATAACTCTTGTTGAGAGGGTTAGATGTATGCTTTCAGATGCTAAGCTGTCAGATTCTTTTTGGGCAGAAGCACTTAATATTGTTGCCTATGTTATCAATTTATCTCTTACTATTGCTTTGAATGGTGATGCCCCTGACAGAGTTTGGTCTGGTAAGAATGTTTCTTATGATCATCTTAAAGTTTTTGGGTTGTAAAGCCTTTGTGCATGTTCCTAAGGATCAGAGGTCAAAGTTGGATGTTAAAACTAGGCAATGTATCTTTGTTGGTTATGGTCAAGATGAATTCGTCTATCATTTCTTTGATCTAGTTGAGAAGAAAACTTGTTAGAAGTCGTGATGTTGTGTTTTTTTGAAGACCAAACAATTGAAGATCTTGACAAAGCTGAGAAACTTGATTCTCAGACCAGTGAGAGCCTAGTTGATGTTGATCCAGTTCCTTTGACTATTCCACCAGGTGAAAATCTTCAAGTTGATATTGAAGATGGTGATCATATTCAGAATGACCAATATGTCATTAATACTCCAGTGCAAGACAATGTAGTTGGTGAGCAACCAACTATTATTGATGCTTCTGAGAGTTCTCTCAGAAGATCTTTTAGAGAGAAAATACCTTCATCTCGTTATTCTCTCAATGAGTATGTACTCTTGACTGATGAGGGAGAACCAAAGAGTCTTGATGAGGCCATGAAAAGTGAAGAAAAAGAAATGTGGTTTGATGCTATGGAGGATGAAATGAAGTCTCTACATGATAATCATACATTTGATTTGAATTTGTTACCTAAAGATCGAAAAGCTTTTAAGAACATGTGGATTTTTAGGGTGAAACATGAAGATGGTAACCCGGTTCCACGATACAAGGCTAGATTAGTTGTGAAGGGTTTTAACCAGAAAAAAAAGAATTGATTTTGATGAGATATTCTCTCCAATTGTGAAGATGTCATCCATCCGTGTGGTTCTAGGCTTGGCTGTAAGTCTGGACTTGGAGGTTGAACAGATGGATGTTAAAATTGCTTTTCTCCATAGTGACTTAGATGAAGAAATTTATATGGAGCAGCCGCAAGGCTTTGAAGTCAAGGGAAAAGAGAATTATGTTTGCAAATTGAAGAAGAGCTTGTATGGTTTAAAACAAGCTCAGAGGCAATGGTACATGAAGTTTGGTTCTTTTATGAAGTTTGGTTCTTTTATGAGTCAGCAGAGCTTCAAGAAGACCTTTTCATACCATTATGTTTTTGTGCAAAAATTCTCTGACGATAACTTTATTATCGTTTTGCTTTATGTTGATGACATGTTTGTTGTTAGTCATAATACTTGTAGGATTAAAGAGTTGAAGCAAGATTTGAATAAGATTTTTGCTATGAAAGACTTGGGACCAGCAAGGTAGATTCTTGGCATGCAGATTGTCCGTGATAGAGATGCCAAGAAATTATGGTTGTCACAAGAGAAGTACATTTAGAAAGTACTTCGTAGATTTAACATGGACAAAGCTAAGGTTGTTAGTACACCTTTAGCTATGCACTTCAAATTGAGTACTAAGCATTGTCCTTCCACTGATGGTAAGAAGGAAGTTATGAAGAAAGTTCATTATGCTTCAGCTGTTGGTAGTTTGATATATGCAATGGTGTGTACAAGACCAGATATTGCTCATGTTGTTGGTATTGTTAGCCGTTTTCTTTCTAATCCGGGAAAAAAGCATTGGAATGTTGTAAAGTGGATTATGAGATATGTTTGTGGCACTTCTAGTCTGAGTTTGTATTTTGGGATAGGGAAGCCTATTCTTTGTGGTTATACTGATTCAGACATGGCTGGTGATGTTGATACTCGTAAGTCTACTTCAGGCTACTTGATTACTTTTGCAGGGGGAGCTGTGTCTTGAAAATCTAGGTTGCAAAAATGTGTTGCTTTATCTACGACAGAGGCTGAGCTTATTGCAGTTGTTGAAGCTTGCAAAGAGTTGATCTGGATGAAGAGATTTTTAGGGGAACTTGGTTGTGCTCAAGAGAGGTATGCGCTTTATTGCGATAGTCAAAGTGCTATTCACCTTGGCAAGAATTCTACATTTTATGATCGGTCTAAACACATTGATGTGAGGTATCATTGGATTCGAGATGTGCTGGATTCTAAGTTACTTGAACTTGAGAAAATCCACACCAACGATAATGGTTCCAACATGATGACTAAAGCTTTGCCAAGAGGGAAGTTTGAAGAATGTTGCATGATCGCCGGGATGGCGGTTTCCTCCACATAGTCGGTAGGGGGAGAATTGTTGGGTTTTGGGCCTTTTTCCCTTCCTATGTGGATAAATAAAAGTCCAAAGTTTTGGGTCTTCCTTCCTTTCCTTTGTGGATAAATTTAGCCCAATATGACTAGCCCACTTTTGTCCATAAGCCCAATACTATGGTGCATATGTAAAACTTTCTTTTAGGTCTTATTTGAGAGAGATATCACAAGAGAGTTTGAGTGCAGCCATATAGAGAGAAAAGTGAGAAATTACAGATTTTTGCACAAGCCCTAGCAGCCAATGTCAAATCACGTTTCGCTTCGTTTCTTGTCCGATTGAGCTGATTTTTGGATAGCTTGTTCTTTTCAATCTAATCTTTGATTGGGAACTGAGAGAGGGTGATTTGGAGTCCTGTAGCTCCAGATTTTAGCTCGTAAACAGTAGTTGCGGGTTTGGTGCTTTTGCTTCTTTTATTTCTCTAGTTTTTGGTGCTATCTTGTAGTTGTGATGCTCATTGTTTGACACTTTGTTGGTGGCCATTTTGGAGAACACTTTTGTAACTCTTGTTGATTTTAGTGAAGCTTTGGCCTTGTGGTTTACTCTTCACACCGAAGAGGTTTTCCACGTTAAATTTAGTGTCTCGTGTGTTGATTTATTTTGCTTGCTTTGGTTGATTTGTTTGCTGCCCTAAACAGTTTTATTCTTGCATTATTTTGCCTTCTCTTGGTTCAAATAGAATGGAAAGTTTGACTTGGATTTTCTTCCGCTATAGCCCTGTCGTGCACATTTATTTTGTGCTTGCCTTTCCCAACACAGTTTTGTTCAACAAGTTATCAAAGTGGATGATTGACTCAATTCATACTAGAAATAATCGTATGGAATTTTTAGATACCAACCTTTCGAAATGTTGTTGAGTTTATGGGTAAGCAAGAGAAAACTACGTGATTTTTATAGTAATTGCGATTAAAATGGGAGCAGCCTAAACAGTGAAAATGAAAATGTACGAGAGAATACAAGCATCGCGATTCTAGCTAGTAAAGAGGAACGTAACTTATATTATCCGTAATTGAATGAATTTTGAGATATTCTTCAAACTAATCATATATTTTATCGAGATAGGCAAAACTCCCGGGATCGATCCCCCCTCAATGCCTTCTGAGTCGAGCATGTCGCATAGGGCTTGCCTAGTGCGGTTTACATCCCTTGTGTGGTTTGCAGGCTATTACACAGTGGGGGGTTTACCCAGTGCGCACAAAGTGCTCACCACAGAGTGCTCACCCGAAGGGCAGAGGCTGTGGCAGAGGTTGTAGCGGCTGCGGGTTATCCTGGGGTTCCAAAAAAAAGAAACGGTCACCTCATATAACTCAAACAAAACACCCAAATATAAATACAATAATTATGGAATAAAATTGAGGTAGCAAAGGCTACCTTGAATATGTATTTTTCTAAGCAAAATATATTTTTTCTTTCCTCTTGGATTGAATCTAATGATTTTTTAATTATTACATTATCCCTTATTTTTCTTGAGTCTATTTTTCCTCATTTTTATTTCGTAATCACATCACTATTATTATCTTATCTTATTTGTTTGTGAATTAATTTATTGTTGGTACATCTAAAATCACATCGTAAGGCCTCAACTGACAGGGTTGCTTTGATCTGCGATGATTTTCAAGCTAGCATCCATTTCGGAAAAATCAATTTTCAGTTTAACTATCAATTATTGTAAATTGCAATTTTTCCTCTTTAAGTTGAGTGTAGGAATTATTATAGTTTTGCAAGTTGTTTTTTTTTAAAAATATTTTGTTATTAGAGATAATTTATTTTTGGATTATTATTTATGAAAATTTCCACAAAGCTTGTTGTTTAATGGTATTCACTAAAAAAAATAAAAGAATTATACCGATACGTAAAACGAGAATATAGAGATATAATCATATTGATAAAAAAAATATTTTGTCAAACAGTTTAAACTGAAATAATCTTACCCTTCAATAATGTACAACTATGGATTTATGTTATTCACTTTTTGTGTTATATTAATCTTTCTCGATCACCAATCCTAGTTGTGGTGAAATCGTTTAGAATTCTTTTATTTTTAATAAGAGGTCTTGAGTTTGAGTTTTTGGAAATGAAAAAAAAATATCATTGAGAATGTAGTTCCAGAAATAAGTCATACAATGTGTGAATTCAAATTTAATCAAATCCAGAACAAATATCAGATATTGAGTGAAAAATAAAAGAATCTATCTCGATCTTTCCCTACTTTTTTTTTTATGTGGGTGTACAATTTACCCGTCAACTGGGCTGATCTTAGGTTTCGCTCTTAGCAATCAAATTTATGTTTAGCGAGGTATACATTTTTTAACGATGCAGGAACATAATTTATGAAACATTATGATGTAAAATATAAATCTATACTCCACAAAAAATTAACGAGCATAGAATAGGCCAAAAGTATCATTACATTAAATAATCTTTAGCGTCAATTAATTAATGGTAATAGCTTCATTGTCGCTAAATATGTAGTTTTTTAGAGGCAATTAACACTCTTTGTAAATGTCACTAAAGTTTATAACAATATTGGATCTAATGTCAATTAACTAATACTGATAAAGGTCTTAATACTCTTTATTAATTAATATGAATATTTATTGCCGCTAAAAGTTATTTTCATCACCGTGTACAAATGGCCTTACTTTTTCCTTTGGAAAAAGTACAAATAACCCTCCTTTTTCCTTTCCTGTTCATGCTCTAATTCTTTACATTATGATGAATGTTATGTGACAATCACTATAGGTCATTGAACTCACTTTTAAAGGCCACTTTCCTTTGTTTGATCAAATCTACTTTTTCTTCATTTACTATTAAGAAAATATATAGTAAGGAAATATCTACTTAATTAGATTAATTCATTCTCCCTATGTCTCAAAATAAATATTATTTTAGCAACAAAAAAAAATCCTCAAATAAGCTTCATTTTATAAAAAAATCAACACAAAATTTGTATGCTTTCCTAATTATATTCTTATATATACTCCATCTTTTTAACCATGTTCAATTTTCAATAAGCATTTATTAAATAAGAATAATTAAGTAAAGTAAACATTATATTTATTGATTTCTTAATAAATATATTTTTTATTAAAGTGATATTTATTATGGGACGGAAAGAGTACTAGTATACATTTAGTTAAGTGAACTAACAATGTGAATACATATTAATAATTTCAATATTACATCAACTAAGCAAAACCATCATGTCAATGGTGACTCTTATAAGCATTGAATTAAGCCAATCACCTTCTTATCCAACTTTGTTGGTTGATCATGACAAAACAAGACAATTTAAACTAAAAAAGAATAATCATATTAAAGTAGTTATAACCATATACACACTAACTTTGACTAATTCAGATTCGTGTATTATAGTTTATTCATAGGACAATACTTTTAACAGAATGTTTTTCATTTTCAATACTCAAATCAACACTTCTGATAAAAATAACTTTGTTTTACATTTTATCAAGATGAAAATCATGTCTTTCATCCAAAAATTATTTGCCTTTTCCTTAATCAACTAGCGAAACAACGATTGATTAAGAATAAAGTGATCATAATCATCCCGACCATCACAACTCATGTTGGTCCATATACACTAAGGTTTGATTATACATGCATGAATGAAATTGGATTTTTGCTTCTATAAGACTCTTTAATTACCTCTTATCTTTTAGATCCTTTTGTCGGGAATACAACTAGACATACAAATAATTCTTAGTACTCACTCTGACCCATTTTTATGTGAATGTTTGACTTAGAAATGAAGTTCATAATTTATTTATTTTTTAAAAAAAACTTTGTAATGCAAGTCAAATATATTCAAAGTATCAAATCACTCTTTTAAAAGATAGTAATGAAAACTACACATATCTTTTTTATTTTCTCTCTCCTCATATAAAAATGAATTTAATATCAAACAGATTGATCGCGATGTATCATGTTATTAAGAATAAAATAAGATGATAAAATGAGATAGGGAGTAATTTTTTCTTTATGATTAATTTTGGGAGAGACTTGCAAACATTATGGTTGAAAACATAGAAATTGTAGCAGTAACATACATATGCAACCTTCAATATGTATGACTAAGTAAAAACTATTGTAATTAAATGTTGTATTGTAGTGATGATTATGTTCCCTAGTTTAAAAAGAAATTGAACATTTGGGCAAACAAAATTATAGAGGACTAGAAAGTTTGCTTAACATGTTATGTCAAAATTTGCCCCTAGAAGAAGGAAAAAAATGAATATGAATTAATATCAACAATCAACATCACTCACCAACATGGATTGTGGTGTTCGGGTGAGACTGTTTCACCCTTAATCAGAGTTCTCAGTTCGAGCCCTGAATATGGATAAAATCATGTTGAGAGTGTCACCTGAATCGACCATGAAGTATGCGATAAGAATTTAATCAAAGCTTCATTAATGCGAACTACGGACACCGAGTGAAAAAATAAATCAACATTACTCATTCTTAGCTTTTTTTAGGGCATGGTGGTGACTTAGAGACAGGTCACATCTCTAAGAGAAGGAAACATCCCAAACCCTAGTTGTGCCCTTGCTAAGTCACATCCCTCTCTCTTTCCTACCCCATTCTATTTTGTATTTTTTCTAACCTAACCTAATACTTCTGTCATCTCATTTTATTTGATATATTTGATTTGATATGAAATTCAAGAGATAGAAATGAAGAATTTTGATGCATAATGTAAATATATGCAACATACCAAAATTGTCTTTACTACCCATAATTAAATGAGTGGTGGTAAAACACATGTCGTGGCAGATATAAAGTATCAACACCGAATTTATCTGAGCCCCCCTAATATTTTCTACTCAAAATTATTAAATTTTAATCAAATATAATTTTATTCTGAACCCATAATTTTAAAATATACCAAAATTGTCTTTACTACCCATAATTAAATGAGTGATGGTAAAACACATGTCGTGGCAGATATAAAGTATCAACACCGAATTTATCTGAGCCCCCCTAATATTTTCCCCCCCCCCCCCCCCCCAAATACTTTCTACTCGAAATAACATTAAATTTTAACAATATATTTTATTCTGAACCCATAATTTAAAAAGTATAACATAATAATTAATAGTAAACCTATCAAATTAAAATCATAGATCCTTCTTGATGTATAATATATAAGAGTTCTACTTATCCTCTCATATTTCTCTTTTCATAAAAGGAAACAAAAAAAATATGAAATAAGTTCTAACGAATTATGTCATTAAAGGTAAATAAGATAGAATACCCCTAATGAGAGATAAAACACCTTTTTTTTTTTTTTTTTGTTTTTTACCTTCCCACTTTTTGCATTTTTTGTAGTGTCAATGTCACACTAGACTACAAGAAATTGTTTTTTGGCTATGTAAAAAAATGTCAATAGAATGCCCTTTTTCAAATATCCATAACATATAATTAATCCTAGCTTGCTACAGATCCCTCCTTATCTTGAAAGATATATATGAATTGATTACTATAGAAATATATAGATATCAAGAAAATGACTACCACTCAGTTAACTTTTGGAATTTTTATCCCTTTTTTCACAATAAGCCTAAATAGGATATTTGGTTGGTGAGTGGTCCTAACTATACCCACTATATAAGATTGAAATTATATTTAATTATTACATATATGTTATTCAAAAAAAAAATTAAAACACCCTAAGTTTACCTAATTGCATTTTGCTTCTGAAATGTGAATGTAGGTAATGTTATCGGTGTACGAATAAAGTTTTATATTGATAATTGAAAAAAAAAAAAAAGGTATATAGCTAGGGATATTTTAAAATTGATATGCATCTTTTTGGAAAAGATATTCTTTCAAGATCTAATTTCAGTTTTTTTTTATGTTGTGGATTATTATTATTATTTTACTTTTTTCTACCTTTTTATTTGTATCTAGTATATTATGTTAAAAGTATTTTTAGATTGATTTAGTATGAGTATGATGATAGATGACATATGTGAAATTTAAGTCAAGTGGAAGATTATTGTGTATAAATAAAATCTCATATTAATAACTAAAAAAAATAAGTTCATATACAATGTGAAGATAGTACTCTTAAATGATCTAAGGCTTTTCGAAAACGATCGAACTTGAAAAAAGGATGATATCATACTACGTTAATAATAATTTTTGATTGATTTAGGCCAAAAGTTGTTTTAAAAAAAATAAAAAAAATTGAATAATTCATGTGACCCATGGCTGTTAGTAGTGAAAGTATTTCTCACTCAGATATTCGATATCAATGTTAGATTCCGATTAAATTTGTTCATCATTAATCTTGAAATCTGATTAAATTCAAATTCACAAGAGGTAATATTGGGGTAAAGAGAGTGTTGTTATTAGTTGTTTCTTCTCTATTTATTTTGTGTTTGGTCAGATATATCTGACATTTATTACTTTCTCAGGTTCTGACACTATATTTTTGGATTTGAGAATTTTTTTTATTTAATTAACCATTAATTTATTTGGTAAAAAAAAAACCAAATAAAATAGTTGGGCTATTAAATAAATATTGGGAATACATAAGAAAATCTTAGAATATTGTTGTAAGATCATTTATCAACATAATTTATTTAATTTTCAGATTAATTAGTTCTCATATTCCTTATTGGGTACCTAAAAATTACTAGCATTTTTAAAATTTCAATCTATTTATTTTACTTTCTTTTAAAATCTATTTCAAAAAGTTTATTTTGGCAATATTTTAAATTTAACTTTTCATATGGCCTATTAAGATCATAAAATTAAAATACATTCTGATACATGATATTCAACAAATCTTTAGTTTAAGAATATAAAATTTTAAGACTATAAAATTTAAAAGTTCTTTTTTATTTTCTTAAACGTCGGATCAAATTAAAATCAAACAAATAAATTGAGTTCATGAATGAAGTAAGTTATAAGCAGTAGTAACAATTTAATTATTTTTTTACCAAAAAAAAACATTTTAATTATTGACGTTGACTTCTTTAGACAAATCAACTAAAATATATTTTCCTTATTCCTTTTTTTCTGGAAAAAAAAATAACACAAAAGAAACAAGGTGAACCCCCATAGACAAATATCAATCTTGACTAATTGGTCCTAGAAGAAAAGGAAAGCTTATCTGTTGTTTTTACAAACAAAATCAATTAATAGTAGAATACTTATATAAATATTAAGTATTTTCCGATGAAGCAATATCATTTTGTGGTAGAGGGGTATGTATTTTTTTTTAATCTTTAATCAAAGGTTTCGAATTCGAATTATAGGTATAGTACTTTATGCCAAAGTAAAAAATTTCGATGCAAATCCGATAAAGGCGGATATCAAATACTAGATAATGAGAAACAAAAAAAACACCATTTTGCTCAATTCCCACAACCCAAAAAAAAAAGGGGGTTTGGGGTTATTATATCAAAACTGAAATTAGCTATGTATTTCGTAGTTAACCTATAATAGAATTACTCGTAATTAATAAATTTATTTTAACTTATCCCTAGTCAATTATTAAATAAGATCAAAAATAAATTTTATTATTTAGCTATAGAATTTATAGTAGGGGGTGTGATTCTAACAATAGTCAGAACTCAGATCTAAGTTGATTTCACAATTAATTTTGTAATGAACATGTTGAAAAGACATGTTACATCAGCTACACTCACAGTTTTTTTTTCCTCATCTGGTGTTCAGAGTGTATATTGAAGCCTCAATTAAATTTGAATCGCATATTATAGAATTCATATAATTTTCTCTATACTTATGACTCAAATTCGAAACCTTCGATGATTAATTGTGAAGCTGTCCCACCGTAACACCAAACTCATATAGTTAATATGGGGAATCTTTACCACAATAATATTATTCTAAATGTTGGTTGAAGTAGAGACAAGGGATCCCAAGGTGGGGGCTGATTATAACACTCATTGCTTGGAATGTCTACCATCAACAATTAATTTTTTTTGTTCTTCTGCAGCCTACCCAAGATCTTACTTTTTTTATTATTATTTTTAATTTTATTTTACCCCAAATAGTAATTTACCATGAGTATTTTTATGGTTTTTGGCACACCTAGGGCTTAAGACGGAGGGCGAGCCTCTAAAGAAGGAATACACATTACACCTTTTAAACGAATTTCATATTAAAATAAAAGAAAGTTAGAAAACTTATAAAACGAATGAGTGAATGAATTCAAAATTCAATCGTTGAGATATCTTTTGCCTAAAAATTCAAGAGACAAATCTATGTGTGTTTAGGTAAAAAACGAACGGTATCTTAACAGTTGGATCGGAATTGACATACTTAGAGGCAGATTTTGAATATTTAATTTATGAATTTCGAATTATAATCTTTTTTGCTTATTGATCTAGATAGATTATTATGTATTTTAATATGTAGTCTAAGCTAAAATTTATTAAATTTAGTTGACCTGCTACTGTATTGATGTGGCTCCGCCCCTAAACACACACCCATTAATTTTTTTTTACTTAAAAATATTAAGAGAGTTATTTGACTAAATTATCCCTAGTCTACTTATGAGGAAATTTTTAAAATATTAAAATACTTTGTAGGAATTTTTTTAAATTAAAGAGTTATTTGAATATACTCTTTACTCGATCTCTTTGTAGCTTATTATTTAACTTTTTTTTTTATCTATTACATATATTATTTTTATTACTTTTGCTTAGGTTGTCATGTTATTTGTTATTACTATTATTATTTTTCTCCGTTATTTTCATTATGATTTCTATATTACTGAATTTCCTTTACATATTCTTTTTATGTATGCATTACTGCATAGCGGGTTCATTGAAAACAATCTATCTACCATTCTACCTTCACAAGGTAAGAAAGGGTAAGACTGCATACCATCCTCTTCATATTCCACTTTGTGGAATTACACTGTGTATATTATTATTGTTATTTAATATATACTTAGACAAGGATAAATATAAATAAGAATTAATGGATTCTTGATCATTTTATAAAATAAAAGAATCACTACTTTTGAACCAGATTTGAGAGGCTGGACAATCACTAATAATAATTGTGAACATGAGGGAATAATAATTTAATGTTTAATCTAATAAGTAATTAGAAAAGAAGTGCTAAAAGTCAACTAATTCTCTTCTTTTTAGTCATAAATTACCTAACCTCCAAAAAGTTGGAGTTTGTTTTTTGAGAGCCATGGATATCAAATCTTGATTTTGATGATATGAGAAAATTGTGATTCAAGATTTACTACTTTTTTTGTGACTAAAATATTTATTATATTGATATGTACAAGTTGGCAAAGAAGAGATAAATTGGTATTTTATAAATATCAGGTAAGGTGAATCATTTTTTCTTATAGGATGTGGAATTATAATTTATTGTATATGGAGTTCTATTATTCGTGTAATTACTCAATTAATAGTTATAATTATAGAAAGAAAATTATTAACGAAAATTGAAATCAAGAAAATAAAAATGACCTTCTTGAGATAATGATTATTACTTGAGTGATCATCTGATAAATCAGTAATTTTACATGAGTGTAAAATACGAGTCAAGATTAGTGACAGAGCTAGACTTTAAATTTAATTTTTACAATAAATTTTAAGTGCTAATAATTGAATTTAAAATTAAATATTTATATATATTTGATAAACTTTATCACAATTATATTGTTTGAACAAAAATTATTGAAATCACTTTTCAATCGAACCTGTACCTGGACTTCTACTTTCGCCTCTTATCCAAATTAGGTTTAGTTTATTAATTAATTATATATGTATGATATGGTTGAAGCTGTCAATTTCAAGGGTTCTTGGGAACTTTAAAAGATAAAGTAAATCTGATTATTGATATGATAAGATATTGAGATCCTTTATAATCCCATATCAATCCTTGATTTGTCACCACTAATCTTAATTTGTCCTAGTTTAATTAGTCTCATACGTAGTAGAATATCATTGTTATTAAATTAAATTAACATTGGAGCTAGCAATAGGGGCAAGTAGGTCACATTGAAAGCTTTTACTAAGTAAAATGATTTTTTAAGTTTTTTTTAGTATAGCCATTTAGATATTCAAAATTAGTCTTGCTAATTCAGATTTATATTCCATATTCAGGATCCGAACTATATTACTAAGGAAAATGTAAATTTTCATTCAAAAATATTTCTAATAATTCGACGAATCTCATCAGAATTTCACATTTTACTTAATCATGTTCGAAAGTTTGGTTAAAAACAAAAAATCTCATTCATCCGACCATATCTTTGTTGGTAATGGATATATATATATAAGGTTGCAAAAAAATATTCTTGTATTAAACTATCCTCCAAAACCCTTTTTTCTAGTAGTTGAGATATTTGTACAGCCATTCCATGTAATAGTTGGCTCTTTTCCACTACTTTTAATTGAGACCATACATAAAAATAAAAGGTAAAATTTATTTCTTTGTTATTTTCAATTATGTGGCCAAAAAGTGGTCAATAAATATTATTTGTATTATATTATTTTTTCAAACCATTTGGATTCTAGAGAATATTGACCCGATTAATTCATGTTTACTAGGTAAAAAAATTATTATGAAAGATTTTCATAATTTCGAAAAAAAAAAAGGCTTTATTCTCAAGAGTCGAACCAAAGAACGACTCAATTTGAATTATAAAGACGGTTATCATTTGAGGCTCCAACACACCCTTCGGTAATTATAAAATTAGGTCAATATCTTAAAAGTAATTTATTTTAATCATTGTTTTTTTCGGAAAATGTACAAACACTTTTATGAATTATCCAACTCAAGTCTGTCAACTCTTAATCTTAAACTCCAAATAAAATTAAAAAAAATAGAAAAATTGAAAGTACAAAGATTTGACACTTCCTAATATCATTTCATTTGAGTGTATCACTTTTTTTAGAAAAAAATTTCTGTCACTTTCTTCTCTTGAATAGACAATTCATTTTGTTTAAAGCACTTCAAATCCACCACACATTTTTTTAATAAATATTCAAAGATAGTAAAAAACATATCATAAGAGCATTTATGCTAGAAAAATACTTACATCTCCAGCTATTTTGAAATAGAAATGCATTTAAATTTCCAAACCTAACAAGTAATAGGGAATAATAATTGTAGAAAGCAATGGTTTGATATCGTCCATTTACGAGACTCATCTTTGGCTTTTGTCTCGATAGATATATTATTATACAATTCCCTAATGCTTTGTTTGGACGGTTGTTAAGTATTATTTCATAATGTATCATATTATATTGTATCGTACTATATTGTTTTAACGAATACAATATTTGGATAGATAGTATTGTTCTTCATCGTTATATAATGTTACACATCAGAAATTTGAATGGTAAACCTGCAAAACAATAGGGTACGAGGTAGAGCTATTATGAAAAGGTCTGGTGAAAGATAAAATATGATTATTAATTAATAAGTAAAGACAAAATAATTAGAAGAAAATATTGAGGTAACGACGCAATCAGACAAAATCGATCGTTACATATAAATGAGACTTTTTCGTCGTTACCTAACAATGGATTTAAACGATATGTTGTAATAAAATTTAAGTAACAATCAAAATAAATATTGTATTTAAACTAACAATACAATACGACGCGTAGCAACCCTCCAAACAAGGTGTAAAAGAATTTAATTTTACATTGTAGACGTGGTCCTTTGTAGGTACTGTGTCCAAATCAATTAATTAAGTGAAGAAAACTCTATAATTTTTTCTCTTTGAATTAATTCCATCCAATTATTGGAAATATTGAAATTGATGGTGAAAAAGAAATTGATGGAATAAAAATTATAATGAAAAATAAAGCTAATGGTATTGAAATGTTTTTCCAATCACATTCAATTGTCTGCCCAAAATTTAATCCTTTGAATTTTATTAAATGCTGAAAAACATTCTCCAGCTGATATTCTAGCATTCATTGCCAATACCTTGGCTAATATAAACCACAATTTTCTAGAAAAAAAAAATCATTCTCTAATTTTGCATTGATTTCATGTTTTTATTTTAGTTTTTTTTTGGATTTTGCTAGCTATGTTGGAAAAGGGACGGGAGAAGAAGGTTGAAAAAGACAGATTCAGAATTTAAGCATATCGTTTCATTCACTACTATACTTTACTCGGCCTTTTTGGCTAAGATCAAGTTTCACTAGTTGCTCCTTTAGGACAATGAGCATGTACTATGTGTGGATGAAAGTAATGATATGTTCATTGTAGGGTGTTTAACCGTTCATAGCTGAAAATATTTTTTATCAAAAATTCAACTAAATTTGTATACAATAGTGCTAATATGATTTGGTCCTTCCATAGACCCTACACATAACGATTATTTAGTGCATCGAGTTAGCTTGAGAAAACACATAAAGTTTTACCGCTCTTACTTAAAAAATCGTAGAAAGGCATATATCCCTCGAATTAAATAGAGATTTCTTTATTGGGATTTTTATAGGACTATCCATGTGAGAAAACAAAAAACTATTTGCTTGTATTCATTTCTAAAATTCATCCATTAAAGAATTTACACATTATAATTTTATACATTGTATACATTCAAAGTATACAATTGTATACCTTGGTTTAAATCTTACTGTTGTGTATTATTAAGGTATATAAACATGCTGAAGGTATAAATTGTACATACTGGAATTTTATAAATAATTTTTTTAATGAGTATTTCTTGTTAATTACCTATTCTTTGTTTTGGAGTAGGTGATATGATATATAAGTTTGTACTTAGTGGTCCATGATCTATAGTTTAGGCCCATTTTTTTTTAAATTTTAGAGCCATGTGAAATCCCATATCCATATGGTGTGAACAGCCCATTTGGATACAAATGTCCAAGATTATACCAGAGCAAATATTAGTAGCATAACAAAAAAGTCTTTATCGTCATTAATATCTCGGTTCACGGAAATTGTGACCTCACGGGAGTTGTGACCTCTCGGGAGAATAGATGACTGCATCAAAGATTGGTCGTAGAAAATATAGCAACTTTGAGGAAATTTTAGTACAATTGAATATTTTTCTAAAAAGAAAAAAAAAAAAGGTCTCTATAAGATAATCTTTTGAGAACATTATCAAACCCTCATGTGATCCAAGGTTTAAAGCTTCATTTGTTCTAAAAAATAATATATATATTGTGTCAAGTTGCTTGATATGTTAATTATATCCCTAAAACAAGGTCATTAGCTTAACCAAAATCCTTCGGGATATGTGGTAAAAACTTGTTTCAAAACATTGCCTAATTTAAATGGGTGGAGCCAAACTCAGTAACTTCGGTTCCAAACTCTGAATTTATCTTAAGAAATTCATTTAATATGTATAGATTACTAATTTAGAATTCAATAATTTACGGAATTAGAACTCTAAATCCATTAAACATCAAATTCTTTCTCCACTTCTTCAATTGAGTCGAAGTAAAAGGACAGAAGTATTGAAAACACCTCTAACACTACATCAAAAATTATCATTAGCGGCAATTAATTAACCGCAATAGCTTAATTGCCGCTAAATATGTATTTTTAGCGACAATTAGCACTCTTTGTATATGTCCCTAAAGTCTTTAGCGACATTGGTTCTAATGGTACTTAACTAGTGTCGGTAAAGACTTTAGCACTCTTTATTAATGTCTATATTTATTGCCGCTAAAAATTATTTTTGTTGTAGTGTAAACTCATGGTGAATCATTAGTTTCATCCTCAAACTATTGACAACCTTAAAAGCACCTCTTTACTTGACTAACTGAACTTAAATACACCCCCGATCTTGCAACACGAGTGAATCCACTTATAAATTATCTTCAAGTTTAGAGATGTTTTCAACACTTCTCTTGACTTTCTATTAAGAGCCTCGTGCTTTTACAAGAGTTTGAGACCACTTGCTATGCTACGTGTCAGATCGAGGGTGTATCTAAATTTAGTTAGTCAAGTAAAATGGTGTTTTTAAGGCTGTCAATAGTTCAAAAATGAAACTAATCATTTGCACCACGTTTAGAGATGTTTTCAGTACTTCTCCCAAAATTAAAAATTATAATTGACTAATAATTTGGGTGAGAGGTCACAATCCAAGCAATAAAAGCCCTGATTAGAATGAAAGGGCTCCAAATTATGTCAGAGATATGGGCCTTGGCCCAGTACAGTCCACAAATGGTGTTGGGAGCATCAACGTGGCTTCACCAACAACTTAATTTCTTTTTATAAAATTTAAATTCAAATTTTATATATTGACAGCGTAAAATATATTCATACAAGAGAAAATTTCATGAATTGCTCTATTAACACTATTCTTGCAACAACAACAACAAAAAAATAGCGAGAATTTGTTACATTTCAAAACGTAGCACGGTAGCAACATTTTGATTCCAAAACGTAGTAGAATACATGTATATACACGTAAACAATATCTCATTTTAAATAAAAAAAATTATACGGATATAGTATCTGACTGTAACTATATGTGTATGTATGTTTAACCAACCTGTATATGTATGTGTTTTCAAAACATAAGTTGGAGATATGTATAGCTAAATACATGTGTATGTATGTGTGGTAGCTAGTGACGATTAAACTTTTTAAATATACAAATACATATATAAACAAATATATGCTATAAAATTGGATAATCTCACTATATTATGTAATTAATTTTCTTTTTCAAAATATCACTATATATGTTTAAAAATAATATGTGGATCGAGATCGTTAATTTAGGTTTAAAGGGTTGGTGACAAGTAGAAGCAGGCAAGATATTGGTGTTGGGCCCAAATTTAGACAAATCCAAACAACGACAGTAAAACGCACACTCGTGTGCATTGACCCAAATGTTGTTGTATGTGGAAGTGTGTTATATGGAAAACCTATCACAAGATTTTTTTTAACAATTATAAAAACATTGTAACTTACTCATATTTATTGAGATCATAAATTTCGAGTACAAGTCTTGTGAACGAGAAATATTCAGTATATGAAGTGTCTAACTTAGTGGATTAATTATGTTATGAAATTCAAATTAGTCGAACGAACGAACGAATTTCATATATGGAATGCTATAAGAAGATGAGGACGTGCTCGTCAACTCCTGACTGTTTTTTATTATTGAAAGTGAATTTGTTTTCAATTATTTTTAATCGGTTTATCATTCGTTAATTAGGGTTAGGAGAAAAAACTAGCTAGATCAAAGTGATATTTTTTTTCCTGTAAAAAACTAAAGCTCCTGATATAAAAGTATGGTGATGCTCTCTTCATTTTGTAAATACAATACATAAAAGAGAAGTCAAAACTTTTATGTAGATCATACAAGTGATAGCTCTGAGCCAAACTTAAGGCGATTATTTTATCATACTTGTAGGTTTACATTAAATATTTATGACTGATTACATAAAATATGGTTGTAACTTACAAATAGCCAGCTAAGAAATAGTAGTACATAAGAGGGGCCTCAATTATGAAATATACACATAGAGCACCACATTTTTTGTACCATTAGCACATGGGGGGTGGGGTTGTTTGGGATATATATATATCCTTTCCTTTCTTATTGATGGCATAAGAATTGGTCCACAGTATATTTATATATATCTGAAGATATGGAGTGTGAGGAATGTAACAAAATTTGTGGACCAATTTGTAGATAAAATAAAGTATTAGTGGTCCTTGTTATTTTGGCTGGTGATGAACAAGTCTTTCACTAGAGAATGCCCACGGAATTTAATGTAAGAAAGGTGACATATTCCCCTCTATCTATGAAATAGCCACGTATCGTTCAGACACGGAGTTAGAATTTTGAATTTTAAAAAATATAGTTTATTGAGATTTTGTCGACAAATTTGTAGGTGAATTGTAGCTTACAAGTTCATTCGAATTTTACGTAGGACTCATTAAGGAAAGTCGAGTTCCATCAAGTGCTTGACCAATATTCTTAGGACATAAATTTGAAATCGGTCTCTAAATAACGACGGAGAGATATTGCTCATTTCACTATGCTTGATCTCGATCGATGGTAATATCATAACTGTTAGGATCATGGTTCTATCATCATATCAAAATCGATAGTTGACAGCAAGGCTACAGTTTTATTTCTTAACTAAACCTACCAATCAAGTGTCATATTGTTCGATCATGACTTTGATCCATACCATCCACCCCCTTGTGGGCCTTGACATAAACAAGTACTCGATAAAATAATCAGAAACCGTACAAATAGATCCATCGTTTGATGAAATTGGAACATAGAGACTTCTTGGTTTCAATATATCAACCTCAACAATTAGGCTAAGGCCTTGTTATTGATATATTTGAACATCAAACTCAATTGATGCAACCACATCCTTCCAAAAACTAAAAAGTGTGTCAACTTCTTTTGCATGAAAATCAAATGAGTTCGTAATCTTAAAAGAGATTACGGTCAGAGGCGAATCTAAGATTTTAAATCAGTAAGCGCTATTATTACTATGTTATTCATTATAACTTTCTTATGAATCATATATATATATATATATAAGAGAACCCTAGGCCCGCCTACGTGGCGCCACCACAAACCAGGATTCATTTTTAAATTTATTTATTTCCAAAACTAGTATTCCACTTTCATGAAACGTTGTGACTTTTATGAAAAGTTGTGACTTTTATGAAGGGTTGTGACTTTAACGAAAAGTTGTGACTTTTATGAAGAGTTGCGACTTTTATGAAAAGTTGTGACTTTTACGAAAGGTTGTGACCTTTCCGAAGGGTTGTAAGTTTCCAAAGAGTTGTGACCTTTCCGATAAAGCACAATAAACATTTGTTGACACTACCCTTTGTTGTGTATAAATAGAGGGATTTCCTCTCATTTTAAAACAACGAAAATTCTGAATTACTTCTTCTTCTTCTGCACAAATAAATATTCGTATACTTTTGTAACACCCCGTATCCGAAACATACCAAAAATTTAGATTTTGAGAAGTTGTAGGTGCAACCCATGGTTGCCATCCACGGACCGTAGGTCAGACCACGGCCCGTGCTGATGGTCCGTGGTTCACCATTGCAACCCCTCCCCAACCCAGCTCAGAAAACCGGTTAAGTCTCGACCCACAGACAGACCCATGATTCGTAGGTCAAATCACAGTCCGTGGTCTGTGTCCGTAGATCAAGACTCTTTTACCCAGCCTCTGACACGAACTACGGTCGACCAGCACAGACCGTCGTTCGATCCACGGTCCGTAGGTCTGACTGTAGATGAGGGTCAGCAGTCAGTTAGGGGAGAATTGTTGAGTGGGTCAACTTTAGATGGTCATAACTCTTAGCACAAAAATAATTATATGTCCCATAACCTATTATATGATAGATAATTGAATCCTCTTTCCAACACCACCGAGTTTGCTAAAATCCGACCTCCGAGTAAAAAGTTATGCTTGTTTTAATGAAGCCCTGTTAGGCAGACTTGACCGACGACCCCAATCTACGGACCGTCGATTGACCTACGGCCCGTAGGTTCAATCCGTCGGTCACTCCGACAGCAATTAAGTCAGGGGTCTTTTGGTCTTTTCCTATTTCGTTAGACCCCAGATACGTCGTTTAGACCCTAAATGATGAGGTTTTAGTCAGTTTAAGCCTAGAAACATAACTAGAACTTATCTAAGTCAAATCATTAATCAAAACTTAGAAAAAATTAGAGCGTAAGAGAAGAAAAAAGGTCAAGAACCCTAGTTCAAGAACGCAACAAGTTTCCTTTAGTTCCAGCCACGAAATCGAAAGATTTCTTCGGGGAATTCGTCACCAGGTATGTGGGATTTCACTAGTTGGTTCCTTTCGCCCATTGGGTCCCTAGAATTCAGTTTCTTGATTCCCTTATTATGAATAGACCTAGGGTTTCTAGAATTACTGCAGATCATTATGAATTAGTTATTAACATGTTCCAAATCAGATTATCAGGTTATTACATCGTTTCTCGCATGAATTTCAGAACCCTAGCTATGCATTTCTTTAGTTCTTGAATTACACATGCTAGGTCAGATATCTCAGTTATACATGCCTCAGTTATTAATGCATCATTATCAAATTAATTGTTGCATTCTCAATTTGCATGTTCAGTTTTGAGCTATCCAGTATTTTACAGAACTTCAGTCATAACCAATTAACCACTTAATTCATTGGGAGTAGCATAATACCGAGTTGGACTAGGGTTCAGCGTACCCATATAGTCCCAGAACTACGAGCCACGTAGGTGTAAGTCCCCTCTGTGAGCAACATCAGTTTAGTGATCACGCCAGTATACCTCTATACCTCTGGCAGGGTATATTGGGTCCTCTTGATGGGGCGTATACATCGAACTCCACATTTAGCTCATGTGGTTTTATGTAGGTTATTAGTAGCTCCCACAGTTCAGTCAGATTCTATTGCATTGATCATTTATCAATATAGTCAGTATTCAGTTTCGGTATGTTATAAATTGGTCACTACATTCAGTTAGCTCAGTATTCAGTATTTATATCATATCCAGATTATTTCATTGCTTTATTACTTTGTTCAGTTATATATTATTTTAGCTTTACTTTATCCTGCATGCTCAGTACCTTTCAAGTACTGACGTATACATGCGCTACATCTTCTCATGATGTAGGTTCAGGTTCTCAGCATCCAGATCACGCTTAGGTCGGTTCCCGATCTTCAGTTCAGCAACATCAGTGGTGAGTCCTCATTCTTCGAGGACTAGTGACATGTTTATCTTTATCGCTTTTAGTCTTTAGTTTCAGTTTTGCTAGACCTAGTTGGGGCATGTCCCAACATTTCTAGTCAGTTTAGAGGCTTATTTTAGATATAGTTAGATTCAGCTTAGTATTGAGTTAATATCTTCTTTGTATTAAACTCATCAGTTTTTATTCATCTCAGTTATAGTATATGGGTTTTCCCCATCTTTTCATTTTTATTTATGATTATAGCTTCCGCATCAGTTTATTATCTTTAGTATGCTCATGATCATGCCAGCAGGGTTAGCTTGGGATCACTTGTGGTCCTAGGTCCCCTGTCCGCGTCTCGGGGGTAGCTCGAGGCGTGACAACTTTGCTCCTGTTGAGTGGCTTACTACACCATTGTATTTATATCAATACACTGGTGAAGAGAATCGTTCTATCCTAAGAAGATCTATTCCTTTAAACCTCGAGTACTAAAGGGGAATCATTTCCTTAAGGAGACAATGTGCATTCAGTGGGCTCAATCTTTTTCTTTTTGCTTCATTCTATTAACAGAACCTGATATGTTTTTTTATAGTCACTAGTTTATGCTTATGTTATTAATATAATGCTTTAAGATTTCGGAGGAATGTTTTGCCTTAAGATAAAATGTTATTGACAATGTAGAGTATGTATCGAAAATATTGATATTACTGAATAATCATATATTAGCTTAATAAAAGAGTTCAATCCTGTGCAAAGCACGGGTAATTTACCTAGTGTTGTATAATATAGTTTTTTTTTTTTAATAATTAGCTATTACATTCCTCCCTACTTACAATGGCCAACATCCCAAGTTTTTCAAAGTGGACTATTTTTGACATCCTTTAGGCATTGATTAGTGATGTTTCATCTTTAGGGACCACTTGGAATAATACAAGACTTATACATGACATGCCCATACTCATCAAAGTTGTATTTGTTATTTTTGTCTAAGTGCTAAAGGACACTTCTTACATGCCAGCACTAAATCTTAACCTAAAATCTCCCCCCACCACTCACCTCCCACTTCACTCCACCTGGCTCATTGCTCTTGGATTTAAGTTACATATACTGACTGACTGGTAATGTATAAATTATTTATGTTGTCATCAAATTTTAATACTATTAAAAAATCATTATTTTTCTATTGATATCTCGTTGAAAAATATTTAGTTTATGTTATTACATATATTTTAATTGAATTAGCGAGGAAAAAGTAATGTTTTCATACTAAAAATTAGAAAGTTACCCACTATTTCAATGAGAATCTGTTTTTCATAATGCATGCACAAATTTTCTACTAATTCACGGTGACAAGACCTTTTGTTTCTAGTAGTATAAGTCGTAATAAAAATTTAATCATTATTTTTTCATCGGAAAGCCAATAGCATTGATCATAAAATTTTATGAGAAAATGGACAATCAATTTTCTATTCAGTGTTAGATAATCGTTTTGAGATCTGACTAATCAGGATTATCACTGAAAGCTTCACATTAAGGGATAAAATGAAGAATGCATGACTGTTTATCCGTCCACCACAATCTTTCATGATATCTCTATAGTTACCTAACAAACTCACATCTTCTTTTTGTGCTAATTATCCTTAATTATCATTAAGTATGACTAATGGAAAATTTGTTGCCATTTATTCTATTCAATTAGGATAATAAACACAATTTTCTTGAGATTAATTATGTTTATGTATACTATATACTAAAACAAAGGTAGTGGCACCGACTAATGAAAAAGATGGAATAGTGATTAAAGGGTGTTTTTGGGCCTATTGTTTTGTTTTTGAACATGAATAGGGCCTGTACAGCCTGCCCTTGGTGTCCATATACTAACTTTATTAAATCAAACAAAATACAATTTTGTCTCAAAATATTGTCTATTTTTTTTTTCTTTTTTTCTTTATAATATTTTTTATTTTTTTTACTTTTTGAGAAAACAAGTAGACATAAAGAAGCAGGTGGGAAATTGCCTCAATAGGTACTTTACTTTTTGGCACAGAAATAATTAGGATTCTATTAAAGTAGACATGTTTCATCATTCATTTTCACATGAACTCGTGGGCATTTCTTTTTTCTTTTGTGACTTTTTCCCTTCAAGGAAAAAAAGAAGAAACAATAATAAAATATCCGATATAATTTTATAGGTGGAGTATGAGGAGAGTGATGTATATAATGTATATGTAGCCTTACTTTTATCTTGTCAAAGTAGAGTACGTAGAGAATTATTTCTGATAAACCGTAGATTCAAGTAAAGTATAACAAAAATCAAGGTAAAGAAGCATATATCTATCGTAAGGTTTTGTATCAACAAGGTAACAACACTACAATTCCTCCCTAATTGAAAAATATAATTTTTTTTGATAATCTATCATTAATCCATCACTAATTATGAACTTTATTGTTTAATTAGCTATGGAATTTGCCCATGGCTAATTTCTATATTTTCTTAGTAGTGATATAACTTTACATTTTCCTTAACTAGCGTTTGGACTTATATTTTGGAAGTAGTTTTTGAAAAGTTATCTTTAACTACGTGTTTGCCCATGAAATTTAATTAAAATTTTAAAATCTGACCTTCAAATATTTTAATTTCAACTTTTCAAAATGAACTAAAACCAGTTTTTGAGACTTCCGAACTAGTCGATTGCATGAAGTAAAACTATATATTCGGACTTAGGAGCCAATAGAAACTTATGGGGTATTGGAAAGGAGGGAGAAAGAAAAAAATAGCAGCTCAGTGTGTTTTTCGTTATCTGTAACATTCGAGTAAAGATTGAATCATATTTAAAAAAATTGTTCATAATCTTATCTTATATTTCTACAAGAGGTCATTTCCACGACTTAAATTGATGATTCGTTGATCCCACGACTATAATTTTTCATGTTACGTCAAAGCTTCGCTTCATTGTAAGAAAACAATAAACAAGACAATTAAAACTAGAACTTAATAGTACTAAGTAATTTTATTAATTTCAATAATTTGTAGTAAAGGGTAATTTTATATAAGTCAATGAGACCATCACAAAAATTAAATTTGATATTCCACCAACAAGCCAAATCACATAAGTAATGGTACATTGCCAGTTATACATTACCAAAATCTTGCCTACAACTTTGCCTGTGCCAAACTATACTAGCTGTTTTTATTTTTCTTCTAAAATAATATAATCTCTTTTGATATGTCATATCACTTCAAATATCCAAAAGGAAAAAAATAAACTGTTCAAATATTCTTGTGGTCTAAAGTAAATATAAAATAGACAAGAAAAAACATGTTTTTTTTGCATTATATATCAATATCTTCTTGCTATGTTTATTATAGTAAACTCCAAAATAGCTTATATATATACTTCACAATCGTCTCATTAAAAAAAAAAATTAGCTATGAACTTCGTCAATAACATAATTTTAATGACAACTCATTGCTAATCAATCGTTCCATAGAATTAGTGACATATTTTGATGTTTTGTTATGAAATTTATCAGTCGCTACTTTTTATTTTATTTTTTAGCTATGAACTTTATCGATAAGATAATTTTATCACAACTTAGTGCTAGTGATCATACATCCTTTCTATTGTATGATCAGACTTTGCTTCATGCCAAATGTTGGATTTTTTTAATTTAAAAAAAAATAATTATATTGATTTTATTTACTGATAGTTAACTATATACCAAAAACAATGTAGTTCTACATGTAGATTTGAACTCATTATAAATTGATTATAGTGTTTATCTTGATTGTTAAACTACCACAATTTTTCTTCTTTATCCATACATGATACGACTATTAATATGTAAGCTAAAGGGCTTCGATAATTTAATCTGACATTTCATTTATTCTTTTATCATTTGATTTTTTACATCTAAAAAATGATCTTTTATAGGATTACGTACAATAAAATACTTTTTAAAATGTAATTTGATTCAAGCTAGAGTCCAAATGGATAAAACGAGAAGATCTTGAGAGAAAGCTTTACTATTCTAATGTCACGATCTAGACCGTCGTGATTGGCACCCACACTAACCCTCCGGTGGGAGAACCATTACTACAACCCAAACTAAACAACTCAACCAAAAATTAAGGCATTTAAAGATACAGAAGCCAGTTTAAATGTCAATAAAAATGGAGTCCCCCACAAACTCCAACGTTTTAAAAAACAACTAACCAAACTAATGCGGAAGAACAATCCCTAGAATCTGAAAGTCATTGTATCAAAACTCTACTAACGACAAGTCTAAGAACAAAGGGTACAACCCCGAAACAAAACAAAAAACCTTAAACAAATAGTCTAAGTCTAAAAAGGGTGGACTTAAACAAGAAAGATCCATGGCAGCCTGAAAGAACTGGCTCACCCTTGAATTCGATCACACTCAATGACTCAATAGTCACCTAGTTGAGGTTTATCAATAGCCGCCTGAAGATGCATTGTACTCAACAAAGAACAAGTAAGTGCAGTATCAATACACAATCACAGTGTACTGGTAGAATCACGCGGCTATCCCAATAAGTGAAACACTTGCAAGTAACCATAATCATTACAAAACAAGCATATACCGAACATATACAATATAAGTCAACTATTACGAACAACAAACAATTTCACGATTCTCACATATCACAGTTATATCAATTTCGAGCAACATACCGTCTTCCAATATCAATCATCATTAGATATGAACAAAATCATCATAAGTAGATACACAATACAATTCAATGGTCCTCTCACGGAACCCAATTGAATGATCATCTCATGGAACCCACACCCAAACTGTTAATGTACCGGTTCGTGGTACCCAATCCAATGTTTATGCCAAAACGTGACAATCGATCCCATAATTATGTCAGAATATGGCAATTGATCCCATATTTATGCTGGAACGTGGAAACCAATTCAAGTTAGTATGTCGGAATGTAACATCCGATCCATTCAACAAACCACAATCACAATGTATATTCTCACAATCATACAATAAGAGGTGATTCATGACGTACAATTATTCAATTAACCTCATTTATGATTAGGGTGATCAATAATGCAACATTCGTGTCACGCCCCAAACTCGAAGGGCGCAACTGACTCCTAATGCCAAAACTCAGGCCCGAGCCGACCTTGCTGAACCATTTTTCTACTAGCACATTGCAGCCACACACAATTAAGAAAACAAACAAGTATATCTCGGCTTAAAACTAAGCCCTCGACCGGCAAGGCCTATGCCAACTGATCTATAAAAGAAACAACTACTCCCAGGAGATCATATAAATAAATAGCCAACTAGCACAGAAGTCTTGATTGGGCCGTCGAGGCCATCATGATATCTATACCAATACTAAAAGCAGGTATATATTATTACAATACATCAAACAACTCACAAGCTTCAGCAAACCAACAACATAGGCCAGTATGGCCATAACGTAGCTATACACCCCACACACTAGTCTACAAGCCTCTAAGAGTAGTAAAGATTAGCGGGACAGGACCCCAGCCTACCTATAAATATATATACAATAAAAGGTAAAAAAACCTCCCAACTCTGGCATCTTCGAAGGAAAGGGCTAGCCAACCGGATAAAAGTCAATCCTGCTGCTGAGGAGGTCTACTCGATCGTCTGTCAAGAAGAATGCAGCGCCCCCAAGGCAATGGAGCTTCATTAAAAAATAATGTACAGAGTATGAAAGGAAATAGAC
>NW_006239308.1:482157-487362 GCF_000226075.1 Solanum tuberosum | reverse complement strand
ACCTTTCTAATGAACGCTCGAAAGACCGTAGTTCCTTCACGAAAGTTGTTATTTATGTCCTAAGCTTCGCAAATACTATATATCCACAACTGGTACGCACCTATAAACAGTTCATAATTAATCTTAAATTGGCAGATTAGCCATATTTCCCCAACTGGTCGAAACGTCCGTAGAAATTCATAAAAATAATCATAAAAGGGTCCCGAAATGATTACCTTAGTTAACCAAGTGTAAACCTTGAAAAAACACCAATAAATATAAATTTATATCTTCAAAAACCAGTTCCAAACGCAGCTAATAGAAGGGAAAAATGATTGCCACCTGTAGGGATTACGTTTCTAGGCACGGGGGGAATGTTTAATGGTAGAAATCGTCAAAAACTAACCTTCATCATGCTAGAACTCCATAAGAACTCTCTCTGGTTTGGAATTGAAATGGAATGTTTTCATGGCTTAAAATGTTAAATAAGCCGACATACCATATTTTTGACCCGACTCGGATTCTACCTCGGCAGTCCCTAGTAAAACCCTCATAACTTTTTGCTCTGATGTCGATTTGATACGAGGTTTTGTGCGTTGCAAACTAGACTCGTAAGCCTTCGATTTAATGGGTGATAGGCCTTCTAACTCTTTATATATTGGGAGAAAACATCCAAGACATTTGACCCAAATTTTAGACAAATCTATAAAAAGGAACTTACGATAACTTTCGCCAACTTTTATTTTGCCATTTACTTAACTTCAAAACTTGAGATACAACCCTTGAACACTTAAAATATAACATACCACATCATTTTTAATTTATTACTCACCCTCCTTGTCTTTCCACAAAGATTCGAGTTAATTTAGACGTTTTGGAAAGTCGGGGTGTTACTATTCGCATACATACATACATTATAATAAGCAATTACAAACATATATCACAGCAACATGAAATCACAACAATCACCTACCTCAAATCCAAGTTTGAATCCCCTAAGACACTTGAATCTTCTCTTTCCGGATTCTTCCCGCTTGTTCGTGGTAAAAAAACATACAATTAATGCAAGGATCAATAAACGAGGCCTAATTACCCAAATTATAATCAACATTATCAACCCTAGGCCCAAACCCTTGATCCCCATACCCAGGTTAGGGTTTGTTCCACCATAAACCACAGATAAAAACCCTCTCCTATCGATAAGTACCTAAAAAACTAAGTTCTACGGATCGAAAAACAAATTCGGGGAGTGAAAACCTTACCTTTAGCCTCAAGAATGGTGGAAAACTGTCAAGAAAACACCTGGGGTCGTTCCGTATCTCTCAAAGTTGAAAAGTGCAAAATAAAACGATTTTGGGATTTATTTCCAACTTTAAGTCGCGTTTACCCCACCATGGCGGCACTCACCGCGCTACAACGCCCCCCCCCCCGGCGGCAGCAGTCCCACCTCAACGGCTTGCACGGAACCAGTGAGCTATTTTAATAATTTCAAGACCCCCATTCCACAACACACCTTTAACCAACGACGCTCAGAAAATACCATTCACGCTAAGATCGATTCGGGAGTTCTACTCACCCGAATTTAATTTCGTAAAGTCATACAGATTCCTTAACCACTTATCTAACCACTCACGTAATCAAAATCATAAATAAGTCACCCGAATGCTACCAGATTTCTTTAGACCTCACTGATTCGGATTTCATCCAAATCTGAACTAGGCAAGGAAATCTCAAGTTACTACAAAAAAGTTTTTTTGCCCCAATTCTTTCTTTATTGGATTTTCCCTAACGACGGAATCAGGTCGTTACAATAGATACCAATTTACCCATCACTTGTCCCCGAGTGATCAACTAGAGAAGACTGGCTAAAGTAAAGGTAGAGTAGTATCTGAAACATTGAATTACTGGGGATACTTGTCTCGCATGTCCTTAGCTACCGGACATCGTGATCAAGAATTTCCACGGGTTCTTCCTCATACCGAAGGTCTTGTTTAACAATATTGAGTCTCATTTTATGAAATAATCTTCGTCCCTAAACTAACCAATTGAATACCTACACATCCTCTTAGATAATGCCTCAATGAAGTCATCACAATACTCGAGTGATAATTATTGTTGTATGTACATTTAACTAACAACAAAGTTATTCCCAATAACCACCAAAGTTTGATCGTCCACATGTCTGCCACATGTTATCAAGGACTTTGACACAAATATTAAGATGAATCTTTTCTCACATAACCATGATAAAATCTTAAATCAAAACTTGCCACAATTAGAGGTGAACCTGAACCAACCAACACACACTCATAATACCTAAATAATAATAGATCTTATCAACATCTCCATCTCACAACCCAATTTCCCATGAGCTTAAGTTATAAAAGTTTAGTCTTTAGAAATCTGATACCCATCGAAAGATATGTCCAAGCAGACAAACCCTCTAACAACACTATCGAAATGCTAGATTTAGTAATTATAGATTACATCTTAAGAATAGTATAATTGGATTCACTGGTCCCCACATTAAACCACACATAATCAATATATGACCTCGCCGACTAGATGAATATAAGATTATAGGACAACCATAATTACATATGGTAGCTCTTCTATGAACTCTCACAAGCAAAGTGGTATATGTAGAACCACTAAAATACTTTTAACAACTCCAAGACAACACCAATTATGTCATTCGAAATAACCAAATCTTCCCAATCTTCCCACTCAACCAAGAGAACATCGCAGGATTTGGTACCCCTGATCCACCAATAGGGATCCACCCACAAAAGTGAAAACACACGAGAGCATAGCTAATGAATCATACTCACAATACTAACAACCATTATAACACTCTGACCATTTACATTATTATAAACCAACACTTTTAAATGAAACCTTTCTTAGGTACTTTAACAATCAAAGTAATAAACTTTACAACTCAAACCAGGTGTAACCTTTCACATGCTCAATACCGAATACAATTGATCATTCTTCACCTTGCCAATTCATACCTTGACAAAATATATTACCACGAATGTAGACTTTTAATGAAAACTCTAAATTTTAACCTCAATTGTATAACACAATCCCCTTATCTATCAACATTAGCTTATACCTTGATGATTTTTATGAAATCTCGGATCTTCGTTTATCATTAATCGCATCTCCATTGATCTTACAATATTTTTTCGCTAAAATTTCAATCACACTCATTACTAAACTCAAAACAAAACAAGCGCTTATCATCACACTCGAGCTAATGTCTGTACACTCATTTCTCAAGTATTTTCCAATAGTTTTTAACCAATCTAAGGGACTTGTGACACTATTACCATAGCCACAGCAAAACAAATAAAATCACGCGTCTTTGAACCCAATTATCTACCACTCTGAAAATACCTCTTTAGCCTTAAGAATCAAATAAAATATTCTTGCTCTCGCCTTTCTCTAAAGGTTATACTACATTCCACTATATTTCCCTTCATTATAACTCTAGCTCTTTTAAATTCGGTTCGAGTGGTGTCCCACCATCTCTTAACACTTTCCATACAACCACGTTACTCACTAAATATTAGAAAACCACAACCTTAGGTACTCGCAAGTCGTAATTACTATACAAAATTCGCTTAATCAACAATCTCATTATATATTTGCATCCCATCACAATCCATCACGAACTCTTATTACCATTATTCTCAGTCACCCCTGACTATCGCTACGAAGCCAACCTTTCATCAACACGACACCTCAAACTCAGGTATACTTATCAAATTCAAAGGACTAACCCAATTTTTATACCCACCTTCTTACTAACATCTTTAATTTCCTCCACCCAAGTATACTCAATAGGACTTTCTTTATCCATAAGTTTGTCATTCCGATATTAATCCACTCCAATATGGCTCAAGATAAAATCACCAGTCCTCATACTACCCTCCCTCTTCATAACAACAAGACAGGAACACCCCACGGGAAAGCATTAGGACGGATGAAACTTTATCAAGAAGCTCTTGGATTTGAGCCTTGAGCTCTCTTAATTCTACTGGAGCCATACGATATGGAGGGATGAAAATGGGTAGAGTTCCAGTTTCCAAGTTAATGCAGAAATCTATATCTCTATCCGGAGGCATACCAGGCAAATCCATAAGAAACACTTCCTTAAACTCAGACACCACAGAAACAGATTCAATAGAGGGAAACCCAACCTCAACATCCTAAACATGAGCCAAATAAGCCAAACAACCCTACCCTACCAGTTTCCTAACCCGAATGGAGAATATGCTATTAGCTAGCTTAGGCTTGTACACCCCTTCCCACTCTAATCTTTCGCTACCAGGGATCTCTAGAGTTACCGACTTAGTATTACAATTAATCCCGGTATAACAGGGGGATAACCAAGTCATGCCTAAGATTATATCAAGTCAGTTATATCCATCATAACCAAATCAACTAAAAACTGAAAATCCATAACCATAACAGGACAACACGATACACATTGGTGACTATGACTGTCTCTTCAACTAGAGTAGAAACATGGATGGGGGAATCAATTTGTAATACCCCAGAAATTTTTTCGAAATAAGACTCGAACCGTTCATCGTAGTGAGTGAGATTTTACCGAGGAATTAAAATTTCTTAAGTGTTAAGGTCACTAGATGTAGCACCTTGAGTTCCAAAAAGAATTAAATTGGAAATACCAAAATCTGAAATTTTGCAAGTTATGCTTAAGTATGAGTTTTGGGTCAACTTCAAACGACCATAACTCATAGCTCAGAATGAGTTAGGTGTTCTATCAGATACCGTAGGAAAGACCTTTGAATTATCTTTCCAACGCCGCCGAGTTTGCTAAGTTTAGAAGTCGGATGAGTGAGATATGGCCTTTTTAAATTAGGCTGTCCAGTTAAGGAAAGTCAAAACCGGGTTTTAGAGGGGTATTTTGGTCTTTTCCTTACCAAAACAGATTTAATTCGTTTTTAGTTAATATTTTAAGGGTCTAATTTGATTAGGTTCAGTTTTATAATCCTAGTTTACGCCTAGGGTTTTAGTTGAGAGTTCAAGAACAGAAAAGAAGAGAGAAGAGGAGAAAAGAGGAAAGGATGAAGGCGTTCGTCGATGTTCTTGAGAGTTATTGCGGATTGTCGCCATGGGATTAAGCCCTAAGAGGTATGTAAGCTTCCATAGTGCTGGGTTAGTTCACCCACACGCCAATCATGTTATTTTCAG
>NW_006239308.1:477272-479701 GCF_000226075.1 Solanum tuberosum | reverse complement strand
AGGATGTCGTGGGTCTTGTCCCGACTTCCATCTTTATCAGTTAGAGTCTTCATAGATAGACAGTAGAGTTTTATAAGTCTTCATTTATTTTGTTAAATGTTTTAAAGACTAAAGTTGCCTTTTTTATGGCGAGTTGTATATATTTTATTATACAGAGTTTTCTTTGGACTTAAAGTTTGTATTTAAGTTTATGAACTTTTATTTTAGTTTTTAAGCTTTGTATTCTTAAATCAGTTTTCCGCTTGTAGTCAGCCAGGATGAGGGTTCGCTTGGGGACCAGCAATGGTCTTCGAGTGCCGGCCACGTCCAGGGTATAGGCTCGGGTCGTGACACAATTATATCACAAACCACATCAAATCCCAAGGCAATTGAACTGACACATATGAATAAGTAGAACCCGGATCAAACAAAATAATAATCATCCGGGCATAGACAAGAGTAGCTCTTGTGACCACTGCATCACACCCTCAAACTCAGTCTTACCCGGAAAAGCATATAACTGAGCCCTGTCATCTTGACGGGCAACCTCCTCACCTGGTTGCACTACTTCTCTACCTACATTACCATTTCCCCGGCCTCCACGACTTCGCTGATTTCCTCCTCATATGCATAAGTTCTCCACAATTTTAACACACCTTATTCCTTATATTCTATTGTTGAACACTGAATTAGATCGGGCGGGTTAATTCAGGTACGATTCGGGGTCCATAATTGTGACTAGAGGAAAACATGGGAGACTGAGCAGAGATTCTGTCTCGTCCTGTCCCGCTATGGCGGGAGAAATCCCGCACTGGCGGTCTCGCCTTGGCATAACGGAAACAGAATCCCTACTAACAATTTTTTTGGGTTTTTTTTTCCCAATTTCCCCCAAAGGTTCCCAACTATAACACATGCATTTTTAGAGTACTCAATCCCCTTAGCTAGGATGATCGTTGCCTACCCCGAGTCCACGCAATGATACACGCTCCAAAATCCCTTTATGTTACTTCAATACTACAACATCCTCATCCCCTGGATATACCCCGACTCTCACACGATTATCAGTTGGTCGCAACGCACGTCCAGATTTCTCGCTTACGAACCACATCGTAATTTAACTAAATCATTGCACGTAATCTCGTGATGGCTTTCTTTTCACAACAAGTTTCACGACACTCAAGCAGTTACAACTTGCAGATAAGTCCAAATTTTTGAATTAGTTCGTTCCTTAGACGATCGTTACTGATCATCTATGCCTTATACGTCCCCTAAGGCCAGATACTAATTGGAACCTTCCCAGTTCCAATTAACTTGTTTGTGTCCCTTCAACCGGGACTACAACGTCTAGTTCACTTCATTGAGATACCAATTGGAATAGGGAGATACCAATTGGACTCAACTCATACCATAAGCGACAATGGTAGCTAGCGAGCCCCACAAACTGCTAATTTCAATCATAGAACTTGGTTGAACCCAATTCTTAACCGCCTCAATCCTTAACTGATGGTAACCCGACTTTAAATCAATCTTAGAGAGAACCGATGCACCTTGCAATTGGTCAAAAATGTCATCTATTCAAAGCAATGGATACTTGTTCTGAATGGTGACCCTATTCAACTGTCGGTAGCCTATACACATCCTTTCTTTCTAGTGATGGTGTTACCATTGTTGCTGCTCTAGCTCAAACCATAGAGTGAAGGATGAAAGATACCAATTTGTATCACGCACGAAATAGAAAGAAGTCAGTTTTTCCTAAAGTCTTATTGCCTCTCGATGAAAAGTACGAACGTCATCGTACCGTTCCGCAAGACTTTACTAGACTCGTTTTCGTACAATGAGATCAACGAACCTAGGGCTTTGATACCAACTTTGTCACGACTCAGACCGTCGTGATTGACACCCACACTAACCCTCCGGTGGGAGAACCATTACTACAACCCAAACTAAACAACTCAACCAAAAACTAAAGCATTTAAAGATACGAAAGCCGGTTTAAATGTCAATAAAAATGGAGTCCCCATAAACTCCAAGGTTTTAACAAACAACTTACCAAAATAATGCGGAAGAACAACCCCTAGAACCTGAAAGTCATTGTACCAAAACTCTACCAACGACAAGTCTAAGAACAAGGGGTATAACCCCGAAACTAAACAAAACACCTTAAACAAATAGTCTAAGTCCGAAAAGGGTGGACTTAAACAAGAAAGATCCATGGCAGCCTGAAAGAACTGGCTTACCCTTGAATCCAGTCATGCTCAATAGTCACCTAGTTGAGGTCTATCAATAGCCGTCTGAAGATGCTCTGTACTCAACAAAGAACAAACAAGTGCAATATCAGTACACAACCACAGTGTACTGGTAGGATCACACGGCTATCCCAATAAGTGAAACACATGCAAGTAACCACAACATTATAAAACAAACATATATCGAACATATACAATATTAGT
>NW_006239308.1:469357-477140 GCF_000226075.1 Solanum tuberosum | reverse complement strand
TGGTAGGATCATGCGGCTATCCCAATAAGTGAAACACTTGCAAGTAACCACAATCATTACAAAACAGGCATATACCGAACATATACAATATTAGTCAACTATTACGAACAACGAACAGTTTCACAATTCTCACATATCACAGTTATATCAATTTAGAGCAACATACCGTCTTCCAATATCAATCATCATTAGATATGAACGAAATCATCACAAGTAGATACATAACACAATTCAATGGTCCTCTCACGGAACCCAATTGAATGGTCTTCTCATGGAACCTATACCCAAAATGTTAGTGTATCGATTTGTGGTACCCGATCCAATGTTTATGCCGGAACATGGCAATCGATCCCATAATTATGTCAGAACGTGGCAACCGATCCCATATTTATGCCGAAACGTGGCAACTGATCCAAGTTAGTGTGTCGGAATGTAACATCCGATCCATTCAACAAACCACAATCACAATCACAATGTATATTCTCACAATCATACAACAAGAGGTGATTCATGGCGTACAATTATTCAATTAACCTCATTTACGATTAGGGTGATCAATAATGCAACATTCGCATACATAAATGCATTATAATGAGTAATTACAAACATATATCACACCAAAATGAAATCACAACCATCACTTACCTCGAATCCAAGCTTAAATCCCCTAAGACCTTTGAATCTTCCCTTTTCGAATTCTTTTCGCTTATTCGTTGACTAAAACATACAATTAACGCAAGGATCAATAAACGAGGCCTAAATATCCAGATTATAATCAACATTATCAACCCTTAATCCCTATACCCAGGTTAGGGTTTGTTCCACCATAAACCACAGATCAAAACCCTCCTCTATCGATAAGTACCCAAGAAACTAAGTTCTACGGATTGAAAAATATATTCAGGGAGTGAAAACCTTGCATTTAGCCTCAAGAATGGTGGAAAAATTTCAAGAAAACACCTGAGGTCATTCCTTAGCTCTCAAAGTCGAAAAGTGCAGAATAAAATGATTTTGGAATTTATTTCCGACTTTAAGTCGTGTCTGCCCTACCATGGCGGCACTCACCCCGCTACAACGACCCCGCCATGGCGGCAGAAATTCCGCCTCAACGGCTTGCACGGAACCAGTGAGCTATTTTAATAATTCCAAGACCCCCATTCCACAACACACCTTTAACCAACGACGCTCAGAAAATACCTTTCACGCTAAGATCGATTCCGGGAGTTCTACTCACCCGAATTTAATTCCGTAAAGTCGTACAAATTCCTTGACCTCTTATCTAACCACTCATGTAATCAAAATCATAAATAAGTCACCCAATTGCTACCAGATTTCCCTAGACCTCACTGACTCTGATTTCGTCTAAATCTAGACTAGGCAAGGAAATCTCAAGTTACTACGAAAAAGTTTTTTGGCCCCAATTCTTTCTCCATTGACTTTTTCCTAACGACGGAATCATGTCGTTACATCTAAATAGCGGAAAAAACTTTTTGAAAGTCGATCAAATTGATGAGATTGATTAATTTACATGTAGCTTTTGATACAACCATTTTAATTGATCCAATGTAAGTAGAGATCTAGTTCATCATAAATTTACTAGTTATTTTATGTTTAACTATCGATATACTGTATTTATTTTTTCTTAAATTCAAATTTGGGATCGATAATATGTATCAGTCAATCACAAACCCCTAGTAATTGAATTTAATCCTCCACAAAAAAAAAATAAGGAAACCGGCATATTTTTATCAACTCAAGATTAAAAAATCGGGTAGCTCCCTCAGCAAAACTAGGATAAAGTTGATCACCAAAAAATCTCGATTCAAGATAAATTCATGACCATAGATAATTTCCTAAAATTAGATGGATTTAATTTATTATTAAATATCAGGAGATGTATGTTTGGACAAATAATATATCATATGATGAGAAAATGACATCTTAACCAAGCATATGATATAGTTGAAGAAAAAGGATAATTAAGACAGCAAAACTTGTCCATTTTTTTTGTACTAAAATTTGTTTTCATTTTTTGAGAGAAATTCCTATGAAGCTTCAAAATGGAAGAAAAAAAAAACAGGAAATATCTTGTTATTTTTGGTGTCTACTTTTTAATTACACCACAGACAAGATGAACTGTAATTGAAGTTTTCTGTTTTTCTAGTTTTTTTTTTGGCTTTTAAAAAATAATATGCACAAGATTGAGTTAGAATTTTAAGAATGGAAAAACTCCTAATAAGAAACGTTTTTTTCTCTTAAATGAAACGAATCTAGAAAGTAAAAATAAAAAAATAATTAGTTTTAAATTTTATTATTGAAAAATAGCCACAATTCAAACATGAGATACTCCTATTTTTTTAAATAAAGGAATCAAAAGACATTGTATTTAATTAATTAAAAATTAAAGTGTATTAATTAGTTACATAAACTAAGAATCAAACTTAAAATCTATTATAATTAAGAGACTAAAATTGCTATTATTATATCTACTCAAATACTGCTTAAAAAAATCTACAATACTTGTGAATACAATTCAACTTGAACAAAATAAAAAAGAAGGTGTTCGAGAGAACTCAAACTTTCAGCCTCCTTTATGACAAAAGATTTCTTTCATATTAGATAAAATGAATTGAATTGAGAGACAATACTTATACTCTTCTTTATCGATAGAATTTCCATCATTTTCAATCTAAGACGAAATATTCTCAAAACACCAAGAGCCATATTTATTTGAAAATGCCCCTTCAACTAAAGATTCTTTTATCATCTTTTTATTTTTTTTTTTTTTTTTCAGTTTAACAATGATGAGTACTTGAAAGACCAGACAAAGAATCTTATCAAAATATGCTTTTTAATAAATCACATCATATTTCTTAAATAAATCCATTCAAGAAAAGCAAAAAAGAAAAAGAAAAATTACAATAAAGTTTTGAAGAAGAAAAAAATTGGAACCACCAGACAAAATCATTGCACGTTCCACTATTATTCTTCGTGTCTTACGCGTCTTTCTTTTTTCAATTTATTTGTAAATAAAAATATATATTGTATAGCATAAATAAACTAAAAATAAATTATGTTCCTAAAACAATCTAAGATGATGAAAGTCGAACTGATAAATACTTATTTATATTTTATTAAAAATCTCGATTCTAGATCTCAAAACTTAAATCGCTTTTGGTAAAAGTGTTTTACTATTAAAGTAAAATTCTTTGATACAAATTATGATCAATCGAGTTTCAAATGAATATATAATATATTTTTTAAAACGAAAGAAGTTAAAAGCCACTTTTTTATGGTATATATAGGCATCCTTTGCTTTTTTTTTAAAAATAATTATTTATTAATATGATAGCCATCTTAGGCACTACTTAATTGCTCAAGAAACAATTTAATGAGTTTAAGGTATCTTGGAAAAATTCAACATTCACATGTAATATTTCGAAAGATAATAATGAGGAGAGTTTATAAATAAAATATAACTCATTTTAACATTGAAAAAGATATTTGTAATAATTATTTGTTCATGGTTACTAGATTCCTTGCTAATTTTATGTTTCTTTTATTCTATCTATTTTGGGATGACAATGGGGCGATGTGAGGCAATGCAATTTTGATTTATGGAGATTCAGAGTGAGTTGAAATATTTTTTTAAAAAAACTAATGCGGGGTGAGCAGGTATTTGTGTGAGTTTAAACAAATAAATTTAAAAAAAGATATTATTTTCATAAATTTACCTTAAATTATATGATATCGCAACTATTGCACCGTCTCATTTGCCATTCCTAACCCAATTAAGCTATATTAGTGGGTTTTAATAATATAGTAAACGAAATTTCTTTGTAAGTCACCAAAAGTTACTTTTTTCCCCAACTACATTAATAAGGTTCACATTAAAATTTACTAATTATCACATTAGGAATAATTCCTAATACTTTTTTAGTGTTTCATCCTTTTAAACTTATACGCGTAATCTATGATTATTCTTGTTGAAAGGAAATTTCCTTCATATTTCTACTAATTAGGCTACTAAGCTTCTTTGTAATCATTTTTCAAAATTAATTATTAGTATTAATTTCTACAAAGTTTGGTTGATTAGAAAGAAAAGAAAATGGGTGGGTAGATAACAAATCTAGCCACTTAACTTTTCCCAAAAAATTGCAACTTGAGTGTACATAAGTACACATGCATATCAAGGCAAAATCAGCATTTGAAATTTATGTATTATAAATTATAATTTTATTTCCATGTTATCGAGTTTTAAATAAAGATAAATATAAAATTAAAATTAAATCATTTTATTTAACTAAACTCTGAACCAACGCTCTAGCTTCGCCCCTTGTCCACAATATAACGGACCATATTAATTATGTTTATATAAATAGTAAAAAAGATAGGAGAATCCCATGGCCTAATTTGACTGAAAATAGATAAACAAATGTTTTTATTTTTTAAACAAATGTAGGACTTAATCATTTATATTCTTAAGTTGCCCATTACTATGATTATTTTTCTTAGAATATTGTAAGTAATAGCTAGGAGTACTAAGATAATATATCCTTTATTTTGATTAAAAAGAGGGGATTTTTTTCTCAAGTAATTATTTCGATGAAATTCTCTTTGCTCTTATACACGAGCAAAAGCGAAACTAGTAATATCATAAAGAATATTTAAAATTTAATATATAAAAAGTAAACATAACCATATTATGAATTTGTATATTTCACTCTTTGTTTTGGGCTGTGTCAACAAGTAAATGATGATTGTGTTGATAATATGTTGGTGGGAGGGTGCATTTTTTCCCCTTTTTCTTTTTTCAATTAAAAAAGGTTTAGCTATTATTTATTCAGAGAAATAAAAATTCTTGAAAACTAAAAGTACTATACTATTTCAGGTGACTTTTAGTTTAAGTAAGAAAAAAAGTAGTACTTATTTAATAACCATTAAATATTCTCAAGTATACTGACTCGATTAATTCAGGTTTTCATTGTACATAGAGAGAAGCATTTTGTAATTGAATTTCTCCACTATTACAAAAGAAGCATGAATTGCAAACAACAACAGATAACGACTTTCGTTTAAAAAATAAAAATTCATCGCTAATTTTATTTTATAATGAATTAGTGATGTATTATTAAAGAGTTATGTTAGCAATATGTTATTTAATGACAGACTAAAGATGAATTTTATAGTTAATTCATATTTTTGAAGTAATCTTATGATTCTAATTTGAGATTACTAATTAAGAATAAAAAGATCTCATTCATATATCGCGTCTCTTAATAGAGTAAATAATGGTTTGAAAATGTTGTACTGACATTTATTCTTAAATGAAAATTATGCTTATTTGGCAACTTAAATTGACCTTTAAGTAGAAAAATAACAAATTAAGGTAACACAAATTGAAAAAGGTGTAGCACTTTAGCTAACATTTCCATGTCTTGTCTTTTATTTCATTATTTTCAACAATATCTCATTTGGAGTTTTCAAATTAGTAAAGTTTAAACCAAATTAAGCCAAACAAAGAAAACAAATTAATATAAAATTCCTCAAGAGAGGGTCAAATCAAATACTTACAACACACACAACAAAACATATTATATATGAATATTTATATAGGATGACTTTACCAATAAGGGTTATCGTGAAGTGGTAAGTATTCATCCTTAATAAGATGACTCGAGTTCAAGTTCCCCTAAATACGAACTCGCCTTTGTTAGAGAGTGTTTTACCCCTATGTGGGACTTCCAACCAGCTCTAATACAAATATCGGATGACTTTCATACTCATCATATACAACATATAAACCAAAGTTTATTAGTCTAGCTAGTAGTATTAGTAATAGAGTGATAAATATTCCTTCATTCTTAATCAGAGGTCTCGGATGAGTCACCTTTGTTAGTGATGCTTTACCCTAATGTATGACTTTTCAACGTGAATCTAAGTTTAGTCGAACTTCAATGTGGACATCAGGGAAAAAAAAACCAATTCACATAATGCATTTTTCTTTCCTTATCCCCTATATAATGAAAAATATTTTAAAATAATTGTAGGTTACATTCAATTAATAAATATAAAATATAATAATGGAGACATGAGACAATGAACTTAACCAAAAATTAGAAGTCTGCCAAAAATCTGAGTTCCCCTAAAAGCTATATCATGCTTTGCCCATACATAACCTACACTCATATGGACCCTCCTTTTTATTTCACATGGTAGGCTTCTTCTTCCCTTTTTTGTGCTCATTATTTTTATTTTTTTTTATTCAATAACAAATAATTATATTAAAGTTCGATCAAATTTAATTTACACATTATAAGGTTAATTTTTAGAAGTGATAGCGGATAATTATATTGAAGTTTGATTAAATTTAATTCACATATTATAAAGTTAATTTTTAGGAGTAACCCTTTCAACAAATTTTCTTTTTTAATTCAAGGGATTTAAATCTGAAATCTCTAATTAATAATTAAAGAATTTTAATTATTCCATCATAATTTATATTAGTTTCTTTTATCTAGTATTCAAAATTACTGTATTTGATATTTGTGGACAATAAGAAGACTAGAATTATCAAATACTTTATATTGAAAGATCTTTTATATTCTTAAAAACGCAAATTCAATATCTCATACTCCCTTTATTTTTATTTGTTTATCTTTATTTTTTATTGAGTCTAAGAAAAAAACTGTTTTTAATGGTTTTTCTTTTATTCAAACTTTTCACATGATATGTTTAAATTATAAGATTAGATAATATTTTGATATATTTAACGTATCTCTAATTTAAGATTATAAGATTCAAAAGTATTTTTACTTATTAAATCTCATATTAATTCTAATTAAAACCCGACAAACAAATAAAAAATAAGAGAATTTTAACGATTTCATTATATCCTTGATGGCGTTACATTTTTTTTCATCCTTTTTCCTTATTTTATCGAAATGTTTTACTTTGTATCTCATGTAATTGATATAAATTGTGTGAAATTTTTCTTTATTTTATTTTATAAATTGATAAATTCCTTGCTTAAAACACTAAAATAAATCAATTGTCTCTTGCTTTACTTTTTTGATAATGCATTTCTTGCTAGATTGAAGTGCTTCCTTCTGCTTATTTAAGGCGTTTAATTTGTGCATTTTTCAACTAGTTTATTTTACGATGAGTTTGTTTCTTTTTTTAATCAGAAATTTTAATTTTGCGTTGGGAGTGTTTTTTAAATTTGATCAATTAGGAAAACTATCTTAATTCTATCTATATTTTTAAATAATTACGTATCTTATCATTAATTTAGAGTTTTCTACACTCTTAGACACAATATTTTTGATATCAGATATACCTAAATAGGGAGAGAGGTGAGTGAGATATTCATGTATCCCAGATACATACGAATCACACTAAATACATGTATGTGTATGTATATGGGATACCGAATACATATGAGAGTGGCGAGAGAGATAGGACAGAGACGAACGAGATTTGTCTATGAATCCTAAATACATACGAAACCGTTTGGATACAATGTATCTAAAAGAAATTACATTTAATTTTGACTCATGTATTCCGATATACATGTATCTTGACGTATATAGACATATCTGAACACACCAAAATCTTATAAAATTTGTAATACTGCAAATTAGAGTATATCTAATTATAACTAGCTCCTAAACTAATTAGATTTCTGTAACTTGTAAGTTTCTTTTTGGACCGATCAAAACGAATATCGAACACCAAACAAGAAATACCTTACCCCCCATACCACAACCCACCCACCCACCCC
>NW_006239308.1:451111-468391 GCF_000226075.1 Solanum tuberosum | reverse complement strand
CACCCCATCTCTCAAACCCCAAGATATACAATCCAACGTACCTTATTTTGCTCCACAAGGTCCCAAAACTCATCTTGACCATACATCATTTTCCATGAATCCTCCTTAAAGTCTCTTCCATATGGGCGGCTCAACTTGTCCCACTCTTGTCCCCTAAATGTTGCTTCACTTGTCTTAAACCTGCTCGTCTTCCTGCCGACAACTTTACCTTGTCTTTGTCCCAAATTTATGCACTTTCAACAAATTATTTTTTTTCATAAAAAGAAAAAAAATATTATTCTTCTATACCCCCACCCCACCCCCACTTAAAAGCCCTTTGTCTACAAATTTCCTTTTTCCTTTCTCTTTATATAACGGCAACCAACCACTTGCAAAGACCTCATCTTTTTCTTGAAATACAACAAATTGCATTACACAACTTCTTCTTTGTACCAAAGGATAGTAAATAAAGGAGCAATCTTGATCAAGAAAGTGTTTTGAAAATTTGGGGGTTTTTGTGTTTTGAGATTTGAGGTTTTAATTTGGTGTTTTGGGTATTTCAAGAATCAATTTTTTTTGGAGAAAAAAAAATGACAAGTATAGTGGGAAATCAGAAAGATCTGAATTTCAAAGCTACTGAGCTGAGGTTAGGTTTGCCTGGTACAGAAGATCAAGAATCTGACCAAGAAATATCAAATTCCAAGAATAACAACAAAAGGGCTTTGCCTGAATCAACTCATGATGAAGAAGATTGTGAATCTAAGTCAAGTTCTGATCATGTCAAAACCCCACCTGTTGCCAAGTAAGTTTCTTGAAATTCGAGAAATTTTAGTAGCTCAGTTGGTTAGTTAGCTGAATTTTGATGGTTCCATCTTTTAAAGTCTGTGTGACATATTGGTCATAGTTTGAGTTGTGGACGAAGTTACTAATATTTGTATTAGAGTAGATTATGGGGTGTTGTAAATATTTTGTGCATTAGATACCCTTAAAAATCTAAACTTTTTAACCCCTTTTGACTCAATTGAAGAAATGAGGACTTATAATATGTTGTTGTCTGGTTTGAGTCGTGAAAGTAGTCATTAATATATGCATTAGGATAGATTGTGGGGTGTGGTCCTTTTTCAATCTCTGCTAACGTGAGATGTTTTGTGCACCAAACACACTTAAAAATCTAAACTTTTTAACCCCTTTTGACTCAATTGAAGAAATGAGGTCTAATAATATGTTGTTGATTCATGTTTGCAGGGCACAAATTGTGGGGTGGCCACCAGTGAGATCTAACAGGAAAAACATAATCCAACCAAAGAAAACAGAATCTGAATCTGGAATGTATGTCAAAGTTAGCATGGATGGTGCCCCTTATCTAAGAAAAATTGATGTGAAAATGTATAAATGTTATCAAGAACTACTAAAAGCCTTGGAAAACATGTTCAAACTCACCATAGGTGAATACTCAGAAAGAGAAGGCTATAAAGGGTCTGAATTTGCCCCTGCTTATGAAGACAAAGATGGTGACTTGATGCTTGTTGGTGATGTTCCTTGGGAGTAAGTTCTTGAAATCTTGAATGTATATCATGTATATAATTTATGTATATCGGCTAGAAAAACTCGTATTTTTGTGTAATTCTAATGGGGTTTTTGAATTCTATTTTTTGCAGAATGTTTATGTCTTCTTGTAAGAGGCTGAGAATAATGAAAGGATCAGAAGCAAGAGGCTTGGGATGTGGAGTTTAACTTATAAATTATATAAATTCCCAAATAGAACATTATGATGATGAAGAAGTTTTTTTTTTTCTCTTTTTACAGTAAAAAGAGTCTTTTTTTCACCTTAGGTTCTTGATTAAAATGAACCTAAATATTGTAATCAAAACAGTTTTTTCTCTGGACAGAAAAAACCTTAGTAGTTACAGTTTTATTAAATTTTGTTGTTTTTATTTTGGAGTCAATATGATTAATATAAATATATGTATAGCAGGAAAAACAAACCATGGGTGGTTTAAAGATCCTGCAAGTGTTATTTTCTTGTTTTTTGTTTTGGAATAATCTCATCAAACATACAATATAGTATACTATATATGTTTTTTTTTCTTTTTGTTGCTAAGAAAGCAATTGTACAAATTCACAGTAAATACTGTTTTTGGTTTACTCAAATGTGTTGCAAAATTGTTATTTTTTAAATTTGTTTTATATTTTAAACAGAATTATTGTTTTGCAATGATTATAAGAAGTCAATTTTGATTTTGTTGCCCTAGAAATCATAATAGAACAAGAATGATGACTTTAGCAAATTGAGTGTTTATTACCAAGAATTGAGAAATACTTAATTAACTTGTTTTATATTAAATATATATAAGACAAAATAATCAATACACCAAAGTTGAATAGAGGAATATAATACCCTTCCTTTCCTTTTCTCTCCTCTCCTTTCTACAATAATTTGAATTAGATTCACTAAAGAGACTAATAACAAATTTTATATAGAAAAAAATGTTGATTTCCATTGCTCGAACCCGAGCTCTATTTCATACTTACAACAAGAAATAAGAGGATATGGAGTATCCTTCTTTATAATATTCTAAATTTGTGTTAGGTGACAGGTTCACCAAATAGATAAGTAACAAATTTTCTATAAAAAAACTCATTATACTGATTTATTTAATAACTAATTCCTACATAATTTTAATCAACTATCAAACGATTTCTAAAAGAGGATATGGAGAATATTTTGAATTTGTCCGGACCAATTCACTAAGAGGTAGGTTTCATCTCCATTGTTCGAAGCCTGACCTCCATTTCTTACCTACAACAAGAAATAAGAGGATATGAAGTATCCTTTTTATTATATTGTGAATTCGTTCCAGACACATTTGTTTAAGAGATGAGGTTCATCCCATTGTTCGAATCATGACCTCCATATTTCATACCTACAACAAGAAATAAGAGGGGATAATATATTCACCTGTTATCCATCGACTATGTCTTTCGGCCTGATCTTAGACCCTGACTCAGCTTCTATGGATGAACCTTGCGGACGTACCCTTAGGTTTGTGGGGTGGGGTGGGGAGGGGGTGGGGGGGAATCCTTCCTACAATATTCTAAAATTCGTCGAACATATTCATTAAAGAGATAAATTTTATCCTCATTGTTCGACATGACCTCCATTTCATAGCTACAACAAGAAATAAGAGGACATATAGAATCCTCTCTTTAATATTCTGAATTCGTTTTGGACATATTCATTTATGATAAGTTTCATCTCCATTGTTCGAATCATGACCTCCATTTCATACCTACAACAAAAAAATGTAAGTGTACGGTGAATCTTTCCTATAATATTCTAAATTCGTTTTGAATAGATTTACTAAAGAGATAAGGTCAATCTCTATTGTTCGGACCATGACCTCTAATTCATACCTACAACAATAAGAGGATATGAAAATCCTTCCTACAATATTCTAAATTCGTCTCGAATAAATTTACTAAAGAAATAAGTTTCATCCTTATTGTTCGAACCATGACCTTCATTTTATCAATTGTGTTTACTTTCATTCTTGTATCCAAAGGTGAACTTATATGAACCCAATAACATTATGTTAACCTCAAACCAAAAGAAGACAATCTTAAATTCAAATAAAAACTGTAAATAGTTAATTGCTACAAATTTCATCAAATAAATTCCACTAGATTTTATATGCTCATCAAGATAAGTAGGAATCTATTTGTATATAGTATATACTATGGATAAAAAGGGAGAAAAAGTTGCAAACTTTTCCTTTGGAATCTTTCATACACATTTGTGTGGTACACAACAAAGTACCTTTTTTAATTTATTACTTAAAGTTTTTCAAAAACTTTACCAAAATGAATTTGACAAAATAGAGTTGAGGTTTCGAAAATGAAACCAAAATGTTCTAGATTTTTTGGTTCTCTCGATGTTCGATGTCAGCTTTGAGGCTCGATAAATTCATATTCACTCAGAAAAATCTCATTTTAGAGGTAAAACGTTTCTTTTTAATTACAGTTTCATTCTCAAATCTCGAACTTCAAAAGTTGAGTCTTTTAATTGAAAATGAAAATATATTTACCACCCTACAATTATGTTTAGCAAAACAGTTCAAACTTCAAACAACATCATTCTCAAGTCTCGAACTTTAGAAATCGAAACTTCTAATAAATGATGAATTAATACTTACCATCCTACCACAACATTTAACAAATACAGTTCAAACAACAAATTTTCAATTTACAAACTCAGTTTTTAGAAATTAATGCAAAGCAAACTGCAACCATCTTGTCATAAGTTATTAAGCAAATTGCAACCATCTTGTCATAAGTTATTTTAAAACGAAAAAGACTTAAATATGTCATTGAATATTTTATCAATCGTTAAAATTTTAGTTCATTTATATTTTTTTTGTTTGAGAAAAGTTCATCTATGTCATTATTTGTAAACCAAAAATATTTTCGGTTTTGCAAAACTATCTTTACACGTGATCAATTATGATTCAACCACATCATTGTTTAAATTACTTTTTAAAAGAAAAAAGGCTCAAATACACCATCGAACTTTGAGAAAAAAGCTCATTCATACCATCTATTAAAAGTTTGGTCATCTATTAAAAGTTTCAGTTAATAAATAATTACATGAATTAGCTTTTTCTCAAACAGAAATATATAAATTAATTAATTTTTTAACGAACAACATAAATGAGCTTCCTACGGCAACCAAAGAAAAATGCCAAGTTCATTGGATTCTAACTTTGAGGACAGGATACATTAATTAACAAGTTGGCAGGAAGTTTTGATTACTTCAGAACAATCATTATACACTGTCCACACCTAAATTTTCTTCTATCAAGAAAAAGTCAAAGTTCAATTATATGAAATAATTAAAAGAACAGAACTTTAAATTATAAAATGACACATGAAGCTAAATACATACATGGTCAAAGTTCATAATAAGTGAAAGTACAGATGCAGGGAATGCATTAAACTTAAAAGTCTTTAATTAAAATAAAATAAAATAAAAATTACATCATTAATGAACATGCCTATATTCTTGCAGAATTTCTCTATTTTCACACATAGAAAAAGAAGATTAATTGGGAAGAAAAAAAGAGATTCTAATTTCAATGATTCATGTGATTAATTTTTTTGTTTTGTTTATCAATGTTATTTTTTTCTAATGAAGGGGATGAATCCTACATCGATGAAGGTCGAGATTCTGATAACTTATAAAGTTTGGACAATCATTTATTTTATCTGAGCTAGCTTTTGAATCGTAAATTAAACTTAAGATCTAATTAGATATGATATTATAAAGTCTGATTCGATGTGGCCCCTAGGGTCCCGTACAATTGCACAATCCTAATATTTTTGTGTGTTCAATTAAATAGCATCATATAAAATGAAACACAAAGGAGAATTTGTTAGAACTTTTTTCACACACACAAATTGTTGGTGTATATAAGAAAATCATACATAAGAATTTAAGAAGTATCCTCCTTTACATTGGCGCCCCTCACCCTTCTTCGCTTTTTACGTGAACACGAAATATTTTGTCCATAACTTATTAAAGAAAAATCTTACTTGCACTCGTGTTTCTACCAATTTATCAATCACTTAATCAGGGTTAATAAATAATTATAAAAAAATTTTGAGGGGGGGTGGGGGGTTGCTTTTGACATAAGAATCCAAAGTTTTTGTTAAGGATCATGTTTGCTAATTAGTGGACATAAGACATTAATCGAATAATTAAAACATTTTTCAAAGAATCTTATCGAGCAATCAAGAAAATATTTCTTGTGCTTTGCTACTTATTTTAATTAAGGCTTAAAAAAATTAGTTATCTTGGAGCCCTGTGCCCTACATAAAGCAAACAAAAGTTAACTGAAAATAACTAAAATAAGATTGATTATTTATCAGAGATTGTGGTGAAGTGATAAATACTTTTTCATTCTTAATCAGAGGTCTCAATTCGAGTTAGAGATTGTGGTGGAGTGATAAATATTCTTTCATCTGGAGGATTTTCTTATGCGAATTCGAATTTAGTTGGGCTCCAATATGAATAGCAAACACCAGATGAAAAAAAAGATTGATTACTTAGTAATCAACAAAAATATCACAAATCTTATTCTTCACTCGCTGTCCACATACATTTATTTAATTAATTAACACATGCTAATGGTGAGAATTACGAGGTAATAGTTACAATTGTTCACATTTCAGCAAACAATTAGACAGTAATTTAAGTAAAGTAACCTTTTTTAACTGATATTATTCTCCTTATTATTATTATAATTATTTTAGCAAATCTTATTCTTTTTAGAAAATCTCTTCTTCTTTGGATGCTTTTAAGAAAAGATATGAAATGATTCACTTGAATTAAGTTAGCCTGCAACTATTTCCAAGTTTAATTAGTATTTTGAATACATTTTGCATATTTTATTATATAAGAGATTAAGTTTTATACATCGCCATTATAACAAATATTTTATATTATCATATTAATTAAAAATAAGTATTTAATAAGTATTCACTTATAAGATGTATAGTAAAATTAAATTGATATTATAATATTCTGTTTTATTTCGGTTTTTCACTTTGTATCCAGTATTTATATTGGAGTCCGACTATTTTGGATTCACGCCGCGTAAGGTCCAAATCAAAGGAAAACGCTTTCTATCAAGAATTTTTTCATGCACAAAGTTCAAACTCGAGACCTATAATAAAGGGAGGAGCAACCTCATTGGTGAAGTTATAATATGGATGTCAGCACCGTGCACATAGAATGTAATTTTTATTTTCATTATAATAAGTGCAAAAACTATTTACAGAGCAAAAACACCTTTTTAATTAAACCTTCATTACTTTAATTATGAGTCAGAGCTGCAGTAATATATTTTATGTTGTTTATAGACCAAAATTAATAATCAAAAGAACTTGGAATCCAATGTAGCATTAACTGGATCCTGTGGACACCCAGAAATTGAAAAAGATATTTAAGAAAAAGGTGCAAGCAAAACAAAAGTTATTTAAAATGTTATCTTTTTTAAAAAAAATTAATTTACTTTCTTCATTCTAAAATAAGTGTGATTTTAACTATCAAAAAAAGAGTATCTCAAAATAAATGTCATTTTAAAAATTTACGAAAAAATTAGTATGTTTTTCAACTATACATTTATATTAACGAATTATTTCTTCTTAATAGGGCTTATTCTCAAGAAACATCTTATAAATATGATTAATTTAGTAAATTATAATTATATTTATTACTTTTCTTAATGGGAGTGAAATGAGTTAAAGTGACAAATATTTTGGAATGCAGGGCGTGATATATTATAAATACATCGTATTGTGAATGCCCATTGCACAATTTTCTATATTAATTTGAAATCAAACAAATAACTTGCAAGTAATTTTATTCTATAAATAGAAAGCCAATTCACTAGTTGAAGAATATATTAGTCTCTCTATATTTGTATTTGATATATTTACTTTATAATCTTTATCTTATAATAAAATAATGGGCACTCCAATAATGATGCCTCCAAATACACATTTTAATTTTGAGAAATAAAACTGACGTATTTGGAAATTGTGGTGTCTCAACAATAAATAAATAAATAAATATTCATTTGACCCCCTTTAGAGAAAATTGGGAGAGGCCTTTGTGTAACATTGTAAGAGGTTGGTTGGATGGAGATTAAAGCAGTGAATACAATAGTAAAATGAAGACAAAATATCAAACAAATGTCATTCAAATATATGTAGCCTTCAACAACTTGCTATCTAATTCTTGAAATATTTAAAGAGGCATTTCAATTGTCCTCACAACTCTGGTACAACAAATGTATTTGGAGCTATGGAAACTTGATTCAAGCCTGAGAAAATTGTAAACAAGGAACCTGTTAGTTATGAATATAAACCGAAACGCAAGTCAAAGGAGTGTTTAATATACAAGTCTTAAGGATTCTGTATTTATACCGAAGGAGGTGAAGTTGTGTACAATAACATATCCAATGTAATCCCACAAGTGTGATCTGAGGAGGATAGGATGTACACAAAACTTACCCCTACACCTTTGTGAAGGTAGAAAGGTTGTTTCCTATAGACCCTTAGGTCGACAGAAAAGAAAAGAATTTGAAGCATTGTAGCAAGAAAATATGACAACAAAATAGATAAAACTTGGCTAATATGCACTTGATAAATTTCTATATATCTATCTTACACTTATATGTAGAGCTAAACTCCAGAAAAGACCTACCAAGTAACAGAAAAGAGCACCACAAACAGGCAACCTATTTTAAACCAGCCTATATTATCATCTGGTACTTCAACAATGAAAAGATGTATTTCACACATGAGGGGAAAAAAAGAGGAAAAAAAATGCATTAGAATATAGATTCTTCCATTATATACTTCTTTAAAGTGTAAAGCTACAGATGGGACTTCTACAGTACTACTATCAGAGAAGAACATAGCCGGAAATAATGTATTCCTCAATAAACCGACACTTACATGTACAAAATGATAAAAACACCCTAGGAGCAGCATTATGAGCACCAACACAGAAAGAGGTAGACCTTTTATTCAAAGGTACGAGGACACAACAGCATGAGGCAAAATATACTTCAACATATTTTAAACTATGCAGTACATGCACTATATATGTATGAGTGGAAGTGTGGAACTGTAGATATTCCGGTTCTTCCCACTCCATGCCCAAATAAATGACTTTGTGTGTGTGCTCATGTTTTAGAATCTGACATAATTGAACTAGACTATTCTCAATTTTTTACAACAAGAATACTTTTTAACTTATTGTTTTGACTTTTTAGCCTCAAACTTATGGGACATCTTCAGTATGTTAAGTGCCCAAAAGGCCAAAAGTGTGCTTGAAATTGAGTATGCATAATAGTGATCAGGAAGGAAAAGCTGCATTGCATTTAGAAGTAACAACCTGTTGTTTCTTCTTCTTCGGTCTCCTCTTTCTTCGGGGTTTTCGAGCATCAGAGTTGGAGCTGATATTTCCACTGTTGCCTGTGAGTGAATCTGCAGGTCTTCCTTTTCTGAAGGTAGATCTATTAATGCTATCTGATGTGTTGCTGGAGGTTGACATGTCACGGAAAGATGATTTCTTACTTGTAGATCCTCCAAACCGTGATTTTTTATTTGCTGAATGACTAAAAGACTTGCTCGAAGGACGAGGTGGTGGCATTAGAGCACGGGCAGATATTTGCTTCTGCATACACCATTTCAAATGGTAAGAAACTACGTTAATATTTAAATCCAAAGTCAATTTTCAGCAGCAAAAGTCCAATTGAAAGAGACCTGATTTTTTTCATCACTGGACATGCTAGAAGCTGCTTTCCCAGATGCACTAGAAGCTTGTTCTCTGCAATAAAAGTATTTTTGTTTTCGTTATAATGATCAACGAGAAAAGGGCTCACAAAAAGAAGTTCCGCACTGAAGGCTTCATGCAGATTGATCATTATGCGAGCACTAATCACCTTCTAGAGACCCCAAAAGGAACTCCCATTTTTGTTAAAAAGTGGGAGGTGGACACTAACTGATCAGGGATTGAGGCATAGTGTTGTTTGTTTGGTCTAAGAAATGAAGAATCTAGAACAAAGAGTTCACAAGTGGACTCAACCTGAACCACGAGGGGCGTACTCTACTCCCTTTCATTGAGTTTTAGGAGGAGATTGTTTTTTGTGTCCCTACTTCATTCCATTGTGTTTTAAAAGAGGGTGGATACACCAGCTTCCAGTTGCAAATTAACTAGTACAAACTTCACTGCCAAGCTCATACTATGTTCTAAAATCTAACACTAATACATTAAACAACATCACGAGAAAATTATTGACCCTAGATATAATGTCATAATTCCCCTTGCACACATTATAGACTTCAGTCCATCTCCACAAAGGATACTTTTACTTGAGGCAGAACATTACTAAGTCCTGCAAGTGTGAAGTCAATAGTAATTACTCTCTCCATTTCAATTTGTGTCAAAATTTGTAAAGTAAAGAATACTAAATTTTGTAGTCTTAAACTAAAGAAGTGTAAAATGCACCAAAATGCACTTTGAATCATATGGTCGTAATTATGCCAGGATATTGGATTTAAGAGCTACTAAATCTAAAAAAGACATTAGAAGAAAGTAAGACAATACGTTGAAAAAGGAAAAATCAATACCTTGCACTTTTATCAGTCCACTCGTCATCAGCATCATCACTTGAGCTTCCACTTTCAAAGAAATCATCATCACTTAAATCAAGAAGCCCATCATCTTCGCTCCCTGTTTCTGTTAGTAAAGGCCCAAGTAGAGGGGTCAGTTCTGATTGATGCAAACAATGTTGCCAACACTAAATTTGAAATTGATAAGCACACAATTGAGAAGAGCAACTGAAGTTCTGTCTAATAATCCATCTAGTAAAACCGACTGAAGTTCACAATGTTGCAGCTTCTGGCACAAAGTCCACCTCCCACTCTCAGATCTGCTAAATCTTAAGCTCTTCTTAAAAGTAAGGCAATAAGGTTTCCACATGTTGCTCCAAAAATTATGTTGACATATTTCTATGCAGCTAACCAAGATCTCATTCAAAATTCATCATTCAGAAGCATATCAAATTTGAATACCTATTAAAAACTAACACTACATAACCATCAACCAAAACACACTTTTTTCAATAAAAAATAATTTGTTTCCCTATACAAGTTAGTTAAGGCTCTTGCTCACATGTTTCATATAACTGATAGTCTTACAGATATTAAAATGAGAAAGCGATAAGATTCATTTAGTTATGACGAGGATATGAGGATTGATCACTTAGTAGCTAAGATAAGATAAAATCAGCTTAGACAGATATTTTGTTACGTAGTATTTTTTAGTTACAGATATTGACTGTACCAGATGTTGCAATAAGCATCTGTAAAATGAAACGAACTCTATGAGGAGCTAGTCAAACTAAGGTAACAACAGCTTAGTACCTTCCAAATCTTTCCCACTTGCGGCAGCAGCAACTATATTGGCTTTGATTTGCTCCCGCAATTTACATCTTTTGTCAACAATATCTTGCTCGTCACCTCCCGAAAACAAGGATACATATTTCTCATTCTTGGGAAAGAACTGCAACCAAAATAGCACTTCGTTATCAGAGTGAGAAGACAAAAAATGACCAATTAAGTTTAAACTTGCACTAGCAAAGACGTCATAAGTTCTATTGTACTATATGAGAAACCATTTATAAAAGGTAGATTTCTGAGTTAACCATTACAGCAGGTGATCTCTGCATTAACAATTTTTTTACAGAACCCTAGACGACCACACATCTAGGCTAACTATTGCATCTTCATAAATATGTGAATGCCATTTTTGAGATGATAAGATGACCTAATGCTCGCACTAGCAAAAAACAAATGGCATCAATGATAATATTCATTAAAAAACACTCAACTTTATCCTTCTCATTAAACAATTTTCTTTGAAAGGAAAATGGACTAAACTCTAAATCTGGGACCCGAAAAAGTAAACAACTGTTTCAGTGAAAAGATTGATACTGTGAGAAACAGAGTCGAACTCAACCAGAGATGGAAATCAAAGAACATAAGAAACAGGTAAACTAATTAGAAGCTCACCCGAACATATTCAAGGTCCTCCTTCAATTTAGCAAGTTGTTCAGCAATTTCAGTTTCTTGGGCCTTACAAGATGAAGTGCGCTGCTGTTTCTCCAAACGTCTTATTCTTCTCTCTATTTTTCTTCTATCTGCCCATTAATTGAAGCTCGATGAATCAACTCTCAACTAAAACGTAACGTGTGGAAGCATATCAAATCTAGAAAGCAGAGAAGAAGTTACTAACCAAAAAACTTAACCTTCCTGTTGCGAAGAAATATTTTGCGTTCTACAGCCAGACGATTCTGAAGCTCTTGCTGCTTTTTGAGTTCCTCCAACTTCTGTTTTTGAACTTCTCTAATTTCAGGAGGCAGATCCTGGAAAAATTATCCTGTTATTACGTTTTTTCAACAATTGTGCACTCAAATCTTATACCACCTCACACTTGCGGGAAACTCCTTGCCGAGGGCCTGTGCACCCCCGGGATTAGTCGGGGCTCAAAGAGACTCGGACACCCGGTGCAAATCAAAAAAAATAAAAAATAAAAAAATAAAAAATCGTATACCACCTCAGGGTTGACAGACTAAAAATGCTAAATGAACACGTTAGTTTCCTACATTAGCTGTATGTCACTTGATAGAGCTTGAAGTAGAGATGCTGATACCACGCATAGAACTTTGAGTTAAATCTATTTCATGGCAAAACTACATTTCAGTCTCAAGTCAGGACGCTTGTCTAGGAGTCAAAACTCAGATAACAAAATTCACAGGTAGATAGTTATGAATTTTAAGTGGAAAACGGACCCAGCAGCATGACATGTAGAATGTGAAAAAATAATCCATAACTATCCGACATAGAATTTCACAGGATGTTTTTATTCTATACAATTAGTGGGAATACCAACAGCATACCCAGTGTAGTCCCACAAGTGACTACAAGAGTAATGCTACTACAACTACTAGTATGGAAGGTTCCATAATCTCCTATCTAAGGTCGTGTCCCCAGTAAGCTAAAGCCGCGTCATGTCATGTCTGTCAATCTGCCAATTAGTGGGAATACCATAATCATCAAATCACGTTACACTTAATTTAACTAAAACTCAAATATAACTACTTGCCAATCAATCAATTAACTATGTCTCCACCCCAGATCCGTTGCCGCATATGAATCCACTACATCCATTCTGTTGTCTTATCTAACTATTGTCTAAGTTATCTGATCTAATAAAATTGCTTGGTCAAAAAAGAAAAGATTTATCAAAAAAACTAGTTTGTTCCTTATTTCTGATAGAAGTCATCGTCAGATATGAGCATCAGTTATTGGGTGTGAAACTAGTTATCCCTACACTTGGTAGATTGTTCCAGTAAGTCACGGGCCCACGGCTAATAGCTACTCTTTCCTAGAAGATACTAGGAAAACAATCAAACTGTAAATTAAAGCCAAAAACTAAGCATCCTATTACTCCTATATGTTGTAGTTTCTTCAAATCTACAAGTTCCATTTGTCTCATATTTACAATTTCCATCCTTTTTTATTAACACTTATTTCCAAAACACTTATCACAATAGTCTGTTCACAATTTAAGCCAATAAATAAAAAATACGAAAGATTAACAACATCAAAGTTGAGCAAAGACAACAACTTTAAACCACCCCATCGTGTGCAACTACTAGCTCAGTTAAGAGACACAATCACCACCCAGGATATATCAATTTTGCAAACAACTCTAATCAAACTTAAACCTACATTTTGCCAGCATCACAAACCATATTTGACAGGAAAAAACAAAAAAAGGGTATTTACCATATCACTCTTTGATAAACTTTACCATTCAAAAAAAATCACTCTTTTCATAAATTGTTCAAGTTTTTCAAAGAAATTAGCATTAACCAAACCCATTCATCACACTCTAGTATAGATACTCCTCTTACAATGCACCATTACTATTACAAAGTCAAAAAAAGTTGTTTTTTTCTTCAACTAACAAACATTTTATACAGTTTTTACTCGTTTTTACTATATACCATACTTCCTAATGCCAAAAATTTACTATTTGTTAAGATAAATTCATCTCCAAAGTGAGACCTAAGCTGAGATAGTTGAACCTCCAGTATTACACAACAAATATGAATATGAATATGAATGTATAATCGGAACCCTTCGTCTATATTAATTTCAACAAAAAAAGAAGAATTAAGGAGAGAGAAAAGGGTATGTACTTTACGGAGCATGCGTTCGACGGAACGAATTTGATTTTTGATTGAAACAGCCTTAGACTTAGACTTCTTCTCAACACCTAATGATTTGGGTCGCCGGTTTCTATTACTATTAGCTTCAGGGACTCTGCGTTTCCCATAACCTCCATGCGCCATTAGAGAAGGAGACAGAAAATACTGAAATGGAGCCAATTTCTAGTGTTGTGGAGCGGACATTGTGCGACTCCAATGGAGTTTTGTCAAGCTAGGTTTTTGCTGACTTGCCTTGTGGGGGAGGGGTGGGGTGTTTTGAGTGGGGGTGGGATGGACATTTTTCTCACCTTTCTCTCCGCAAGAGTTATTATTTCTATTAAATATATGAAAAAACGATTGAATATTTCATACATAAATTGTGAATAAAATCAATGTTAAAAAATAGGCAAAAGTTTGAGGGAGGACTAAAAATACACCAATATTGTAAACACGAGGGACTATTACGACTTCATGTAAAAACTCAAAGATGACTTTGAGTTTTCAATTAAAGACATGGACTATTTTGGATTTTTTCCCAGTTTTTAGTTGTATATGCACATAAATTAGTTTCGTATATGAACCTCCGGTTCAAAACGTTTATGAAATTACGGTCTACAAAAATAAATGTGTGGTATATTGCTTATCGAGGGGGAGTTTCAATTGAATTGAGTTTTTTTTTTTGGTTTTCCACCCGGTGTCTAGTATCCACATTGGAGCCCGACTAAATCCGGATTCGCGCTGGGAAGTCCCACGGTTCAATTGAATTGACTTATGAACTCTATTGGCGTAAGTCGTAATTGTGATATCCCAGCTGAGGATAAGAAGTCCTACATCGACAAAAAGCATGAGAAATATTGGATTTATAAATAAGCACACCTAACAAACTAGTGACTCATTGTAAATCCAAGAGAACCTAAATCCAAAGCAGATAATATCACTAATGGGTGAGGCGTTAAACTAACCTTCATTTATAGTGGCCAAGCCGATGGAAGAGGTAGGGATCGAAGAACGAGTCAAGTCGTAAACATGACGTTAACCATTAAAATCGTACGTACGATCGAAACGAGATCATGGAGGTGCGGAAGTTACAACCATAAATGATTTGGCGCAGTGGATTGATATTTATATTTTTACCTAATAGAGGAGAGTAGTTCTGAGTGTTACTTGCTTCAAGTGTTATGGACATAAACCATAATGTAATATTTCATAACATATTAGTAAATTATTATACACTGGGAAATTTATTTATATTTGACACACACAGTACAAGTTATCAAGAATGAGTCTTTCTTTGTACACTGAATATATATAATATATCATTTCTCTGTATCAAACACTTGCAAGATTTAGCTTGAACTTGAAACTCTTTGTAAAACGTTTCTTTTGAGTTGATGGTTCAACTAACAAATGTGTTCTCATTTCCCTCTTAACCAGTGGTGGAAGAAAAAGAAAAAAAAAAAAAACACTATAGTTCAATCCAACGACGATTTTTTCTTTGCTTTATTTGTAACTTTGATGTATTTACAGTAACTTGCATCTCCTTATCATGTTTGCTCCTTGTTCTTTCTTCATCAGTTGTAAGAATCCGAGAACTGAGACTGGCGATCCAACTTGGCATTCGTCGTAGTTGGTGTAGTAAGAAGTAAGGTGCTACTTGTGCTATTTTGCTTGAACTGTGATCAAGGTTTATTTTCAAGTTCTGATATCACTATCAGCCTATCGCCATGTTCAAGAGAAAGGGGTTCTGATTTCGGGATTGGGTTGATGACCTGCAATGGGTGAGGCATTAGGTTGAGCTCTGATGTCCGTTCTATTTACAGAAGCAAATCGAGATTCTATACCTTCTTGTTGTTCTTCACATATCCGATAGCAACTTCTCTTCGCAAATGTGCTCTTTCAGAAAGTTCAGCAAATGAAGGTTTCTCACCTTCCTTCATGTAAAGCCCAATGTCCTGTAAGTGGAGGATGAAAAGAAAGTTACAACCAAGTCAAGAGCTCTAACAGTTTCTGTTTCATGTCACCATTTAATCTATGAGACTATGACAAACTCATGCTGTGTGGAACTGAGGATATTAAAAAGAAAGTAACGTCTCTTTCTACGATCACTTGTAGCGTCCTTTAAAGGTTTTAGAAGGAGAATAATTCTCAAAGACATTCTTGTAACACCATTAGGAAGATGAAAGAAAGGAGAAAGGAAGTCAAAAAGTTATTTCTGGCCGCTAAGGTAGTAGAGAAGGAGAGGATCGACTGTCTCTTGCTTAACTTCATCAGTAAGGCATTTCTTGCTAGATTGGTAAGGTGTTTTATTTGTGTGTTTGCAACATCCGAAAAGAAATTCAACACACTTCCACCTTGGAGCAAGCATCATAAATTCGTAATTGTAGCGCTATAGAACAACCCATAGGAAGCGGAGCAACCTCTACGTATTGCCCATTCACCATCATTGGCGAGTCTGGTAAAACAAATAGGCACTATTCTTTCATCACTCTCAAGGAAAAAATAGTACATATGTTCAGTTGATGTTCTAAGGAATACACACATCATTCATGTCCAAAGGTCAAAAGAGAGAAATGTTCATACATAAGCGAAAACTATATTTTTACATTGGCTATATTTTATTCTGTCTTAGGACAAGGAAAAATTGGACCTAATGTAAGCTTTACTGACATGACTAGGTCTTATTCCAAACTACTTGATGTTGCCTCAATAAACTTTTTTCTTCTATTGTATTCGAAGTCTGCATGGAATGTAAGATGTTGTAGGTTTTAAAAGATGGCTTCCCTCCATGTGATTTTAAATTTACCTCGTTCGCTTTTAACACTTGCAATGATCATGATTCACAGCAATCGAAGGGTAGGATATGGCTAAACTATCTTAATCTTATATGAGTGCACATCCATATTAAGATTCATATTTCTGTGGCAGTCATCTTGTGAATATGTAACCTTACAGACACAACATTTACTCTCATATAACATTGCTGGTTATACAACAATACACTACTTGTATTTCACTTTGGCAGGTGTCCTTTTGCTCAACACTCCCGTAGCATTTCTCCATTTCTACTATTCTATTCAAATTCTATCTTTTACATTTTCATCTAACATATCATTCTCGGGAAACATTGAGCCTTCATATTTGAATCGTCTACATTAAGCACCACAATCCCATCTAATCTCTCATCAGCTTTACTCTTCTTAATGCCAACTCCCAGAGCACAGTCTATTTTACTTCGATTTTGTTAGACAATTGGCATTTTTTCCAGCTTATTATTTTTACTGTTTTTTACTTATTTCAGTTTAGTCCTTCCTATTTTCTAGCTAGACTTAGTCAACTTTAGTTGCTCAAATTTCTGAAGTTAGTGGCCCCTTTAATGGCTGTTAGTGGCCCCTTTTATGGTTGTTAGTGGCACATGTTCTTATTTAGTTTTAACATCCACTTTGTACAAAGTGGA
>NW_006239308.1:449780-449945 GCF_000226075.1 Solanum tuberosum | reverse complement strand
TGATACCTACAAATCTAAAGTAAAAGTGGGAAACGGTGAGGCAGTAGAAGTCAAAGGCAAAGGTACAGTGTCTATCTCAACAATATCAGGCATCAAAACTATTCCTGATGTTTTGTACACACCTGATATGAGTCAAAATTTGTTGAGTGTTGGACAAATGCTTGA
>NW_006239308.1:444892-447973 GCF_000226075.1 Solanum tuberosum | reverse complement strand
TACTGGTGTGAAGCTTGGCAAGGATGAGGATTCCGAAAAAGTGGATGATAGTATGTATAGAAGCTTAATTGGTAGTCTTCTATATCTAACCTCAAACAGACCTGACATTCCATTTGTTGAAAGTTTGCTCTCTAGGATCATGCATTCGCCTAAAGACACACATTTCACAACAGCTAAAGAGTGTTAAGGTATATTAAAGGAACCAGCAAGTTTGGAACTTTTTTCCCAACATCTGCCAAAGTAACTATGAACCTAATCGGGTACTCTAATAGTGATTGGGGTGGCGGAGTTGATGATTCCAGAAGCACCTCTGGATATCTTTTTTGTTTGGGGACAAGTTGTTTTAGTTGGAGCTCTAGGAAACAAGAAACTACAGCTCAATCAACAGCAGAAGCTGAGTACATAGCTGCTGCATCTGCTGTGAATCAAGCTATCTGGCTAAGGAAGATGTTGAAGGACTTGGGCCATGAACGAACAGAAGCTACCAAGATAATGTGTGACAATAGTGCAGCAGTTTCAATCTCAAAAAATCCAGTGTTTCATGGTCGAACTAAGCATATCAAGATCAAGTTTCATTTTATTAGAGAAGTCCAACAATCTAATGAAGTGTTGCTTGTTCATTGTTCATCTGAGAACCAGCTAGCTGACATTTTCACTAAGTCATTGCCAAAGGAAAGGTTTGAAGATCTGAGGCAATGAATTGGTGTTTGCCACAAAAATGCCAAGGAGGAGTGTTAGACAATTTGGCATTTTTTCCAGCTTATTTATTTTTACTTGTTTTTTTACTTATTTCAGTTTAGTGCTTCCTATTTTCTAGCTAGACTTAGTCAACTTTAGTTGCTCAAATTTCTGAAGTTAGTGGCCCCTTTTATGGTTGTTTGTGGCACATGTTCTTATTTAGTTTTAACATCCACTTTGTAAGTGGCTACTAGATAGGAAATGGTTAGGTTTTTCCTTGTATAAATTCAGATCTTATGCAAAATTAATACATAGCTGGAATTTTATAAGTTCACTCTATTTTTATTCTTCAAATCAGTTTCTTGAGTATTTTTGCTCTAACAGATTTATCATAAAACTCTCACTCTCTAGAATGATTGTTCATAAGTCAAGCTTTTAGTTGACATCTTGTTAGTTTCATCAATTAACACAATATCCAATGCATATAGCATACACAATAGTACCTAAACATGGGTATTATTAAATATCTCATCTATAACTAGGGTAAACAAGTACGCGCTCAATGCAAAAACTCCTTTATATTTCCGATTACTGTTCTCGCACTTGTCACAACTCGTTCTGTCGTTCATACATTTATATATCAAATATTCACACCTTCAGGTAAATGAAGCATAGATCAATTAAATAACCAACAAGCATGCCTGTTACGTGCACCATTGACACAAGCACTAGTTGGTTTACATGCACCATTACAGGAAAGTGGAAACACATGCCAATTCCTTCATGAACTAGATCAGACGCAGAGAGGTGAAGCTTATATAAAGGTTTAATACATGAGGTTCAAGATAATTGACAATAATCTTATTTTAGAAGCCAACTTTCTTTGTCCATTTTCACACCTGCTATATTTAAAAAGGCAAATTATTACCTTCACGTATATTTCATCTCCATCGACATTCAAAATATCTTTCCAAACCTCATTCAATTCGCTATTTTCTGCAACTGTGACAAAAACAAAACAAAAAAACACAATTCAGGAATCACTTCAAACCTCACTAAGAAGAATCCATTTGGCCTTTGTAAGGGAATATTTGAAACCTTGAGCAGTCACTAGACTCATTACTTCCTCTGAAGCAATGTAAGTGAGAGAAGGCCTGATTCTTGTAATCTGGAGAGCAGAACATAAACACATGCCATCAAAACTCCACAACTCGAGAAAAACAAAGACATGACTTACACATTCATTTAAATTAACCAAGAACAATTTTTGTTAGAAACAGATACCTGTTTACCCAATTTGGAATCGACAATCTCTGCAACAAGATTTTGTACCTGCAATTTGATCATTGATTCCGCAAAGCAGAATATCGAACCAATCAGTAGAGTTATTGACAATTTCCCAAGGAAAAAAAGATGCAGAAATAGTGATGAAATAAGAATGTTTTCTTCAAACATCAGGATACCCTGATCAGAAGATTTGAGCAGCACCCAAACCATTACATAATAGCATTCAAGTTTTTTATGTGCTTTCTCAGGTCATAGATGCAAGCACAGGCGGCAACAACAGCAATATTGTAAAGCCTATATAAGAGATTGTTACTTTATCAAAGAAGGTTGGTAGATACATATATGATGTTGAAGGTTACAACATGCATCTTGAAATCACTAAGGCGGTACAGATTCTATGATGCAAGTAAGTGAAATTGTTTTCTTTGGGTTTCAAGATACCACCAACGAAGTGAAAAAACAAAAACTCCGAGTAAATCTTTTTTTTTTTTGATGAAGTAGATTCATTTCAAGGCATCAAGAAGATGCAAGCTTTACGAGGATAGATCAGTTAAGCTCACAAAAAAAAGGATTTGTAGCCTCTTTCTAAGCTATAGAGCTAACAAAATCCAAGAAGAGTTCTAAATTATTTACAGGGGTCAGTTTGGACCAACTAAAAAGGCTAACTAGACATCTGCCTCGCAAAAGATTTCTAGAAGTTGAAATTCCATCAAAACATCTTTTGTTCCTCTCTGTCCATAAACACCAAAAGATAACACCAGGGATCATCATCGACATACTCTTGATGGCTTTCTCAACATCCCGTGAACTCCAACTTTCAAGACCATCCCTAACAGAGAAAGGCATGACCCAGGAAAGACCAAAAAAGAAACAAAACATATTCCAGAGGTCTGAGGCAGCTGGGCAGTGCAGTAGCAAGTGGTTGACATTTTCTGTGTGCTTGTGGCAGAAATAGCATCGGTTAGCAAGCTGGAGTTTCCTTTTGGAGAGATTATCCTGTGTGAGGCATGAGTTATGCAGTGCAGTCCAACAGAAACAGATCACTTTGGTAGGTAATTTTGTCTTCCATATATGCTTCCATGGCCATTTGTCAATCATTGAGTTCCTTGAGCATAA